>NC_091445.1:15981332-16097284 GCF_964237555.1 Oryctolagus cuniculus | reverse complement strand
AACCATCCCTCTTACCATCCTCCAGCTAGTAAAAACTTCACTCTAATTCTGGTGCTAATTCAATTTCTCCAACCTTTTACCTCTTATATTCCCTGGAATTCTAGTCTCCCATGGTCGCCACAGCCATCACTGGTCATCTTCCTTCTCATTCCACTCTCAGTAGAGTTTCCACAAAGCTTCCCTGGAATAATCCAGTCTTCCCATTTAGTTAAGTGGATGTTAATTTGGTGTCACCTTTTAGCAGGCTGTGTCATATGTGCTGGTTGGATCATGTCCTTATGGGCCTTACAACAGAGGAGTAAATGCAGGTTTGGTTTGCAGTAGAAGAGACCATTCAGCAGTTAGAGAATAAAAAATATATGTTACTTTCTTTGTGGAAATTATATTTAAGCAGAAGGAAGTGAGGGACTAAGATACAAGTTTCAGGGCAGGATGTACCCTGTGGTGGGATCATTCAGGTGCTTAGTCTCAGGTTGGCTGTGTTCAGGCATCCGCGGGAAGCAGCATGGATGGAGGGGAAAATGGTGAGAAATGAAGTGAAGAGTAGGCATAGACAGATCATGAAAAGGCTGATGTGCCACAGAAAAGTGCTTGGACTTTTCTGTTAAGGGTTGAGAGCTGGGAAGCAATGTGATCTCACTTCATTCTGGAAATCTTTTCTCAGATGAAAGCAAAGTGGTAGGATATTAGGAAGGTCCTAGGAGAATTCTGAGGCACTTACACAGTTGGATTTATTAATATAAATGCTGCAGTAGGACAGGGAGGCAGTTGCTTAGGGACAGTTTGACTGGATGACAGTATTTCTTTGTTAATGCTTTCTCCAGTGTAAGCCAATGGATTCTGGTGTTATTGTATTTATTTAAATATCTGCAGAGTGAGTTAATTTTACTCACTTTGTTCATTGTTGCACATTGTCTAGACTTGTATAAAAATAATTCATTTCTGGTAAATGAGTTTTGGAAACTTAGTATATATGTTTGATAACTCAGTTTGTCCAGTAAAATTATTCCAGAGATCATCTGAGAAGCCTAGTTCTGTAGACCACTGAGAAGCAGTTATTCAAAGTATCATGCTCTGGTGGCCTGTGTACAGGACATGTTACAAAATCCAATATTTATTTGGCCTTACTCATCCAAAAAAAGTCCCCTCATTCTCTTGATAATTTCCTTGCTTTGAGGCTTTCACATCACATTGTAGAAGTACTTCCCAGTGTACACAGTCAGATGTTCAAGAATTTTTTTTGAGATTATTTATTTGAAAGAGATACAGAGAGAGAGGGAGAGACACACAAAGATATTCCATGCTCTGGTTGACTCCTCAGAATGCCACAATGACTGGAGCTGAACAAAGCTGAAGACAGGAGCCAGGAGCTTTTTCCAGGTCTTCTAGGTGGGTAGCAGGGGCCCAAGCAGTTGGGCCATCTTCTGCTGCTTTCCCCTACTCATTAGCAGGGATCTGGATTGGAAATGCAGCAGCCAACATGAAGCAGCACCTATACAGGATGCTGGCATTGCAGAAGGTGGCTTTACCCACTATGCCACAATGCTGGCACCTCTTTTTCCTTATGTTTTTGTATCTTATTTTGAACCCCTATTCCTTTCCAGGGTGAGAAATTTTAATGTCAGTTTGAAGTCTCACTTTTTCCTGTTGCTCTGCTAATTCTTATACTGGCAGTGGGTCCTGCTAGTCATCTTCAGCTTTCTAATGTGGGAGCATCTGTCGAAATGTTCATTCTTCATATAGTTAGTTGACCATTACAGGTTGCGGCTGACTCATCCCTCGTTCCCATCCACCAGGTTTTATTTGGTAAAACAACTCTGCAACTTCCACACTACTGGTGCATTGCAGTCTTTCTGTGGGTCCCAAACTACATGGAAATGTGGAGAATTCAAGACTGCCTTGGGCTGGGAAGTTTGGGAGACTGTGGGAAACTCTAGGAGGATGAGACCTGGTGTGCCCCACACAGTGTCTCCAGTCCTGCAGGATCGTCCTGCCTTCCTGAGTCATTACCTAGGAAACAGGATGCAGATTGCCTCGCTTCTCTTGCAAAAACGTCTCTATCCCTTGTTCCCTTGACTCTTTCCCCTATTTTAGGGTGTCTTTCATCATCAGCAGGGTGAGAAAGGCTTTTTTAAAAAAATTGAATTTGACTCACAAAGCTACTTTTGGGTCAGTTTGCACAGTATTGTAAAACTTGGGAGAACTGACACAAAAGTCTGACTTTCCAGATACCTGCTAGGGGGAAAACTAGCTGACAACCATGGGAGCACATTTCCATGTGGTGTAAATCAGCTGGAGCTGCCTGGTGGCTCCTCACAGTGTTGTTTTGCTTTGTGTTGTTCACCTACAGGACTCTGGTAAGCATATGTTTTGAGTCTTCCTCATTACTTTTAAGGGCCCAGGCTTTTGAAACTTTTAGGTGAGGAAGGAGATTTCTTATTTCTGCTTTCTGCCACCATTTCTTTTCTGAGGTTGGGTGTACCTATCTACTGCTGAATCGATCTAGAATCAGAAAAATCAGGAAAAAAAATGATTAGTACTTAAATAATGTTAAACCAATGCAAGATACTATCAGGATTTTATCTTACTAATTTAAAACTGTTTTGTCAAATTTATTTCTAAAATCTGTTTTATTGAGCTATACATGAAATAAAATTCATGCTTTTTAAATGTACAATTAAACTATTTTCCAGAGTTATTGTGTCATTTTATGTTTCCATCAGCAATATATGAAAGAAAGTTGAATTGCTCCAGCATGTTGTTATCATTTGGTAGTGTTAATATTTTAATTTTAATCACTCTAGTGGATACATTGCATTTAAATTTCATTGTGGATTTAATTTGCATTTTTAATGATGAATGATAGTAAACATTTTATATGCTAATATTTCATTTGTATATCTTTTTTGAAGAAGTATCTATTTAAAGCTTTTGTCTATTTTTAAAATTTGATTTTTCTTAGTTTTGAGTTGCAGTTGCATTTATGTGTTATGGATGTAAGTTCTTTATTTGATATCTCATTTTCTCTCACTTTGGCTTGCCTTTTCATTTTCTTAATGTTTTTTCAAAACCAAAACTAGGCTAATCCTCTGCCTTGTGGCACTGGCACACCGGGTTCTAGTCCCGGTCGGGGCGCCGGATTCTGTCCCGGTTGCCCCTCTTCCAGGCCAGCTCTCTGCTGTGGCCCGGGAGTACAGTGGAGGATGGCCCAATTGCTTGGGCCTTGCACCCCATGGGAGACCAGGATAAGTACCTGGCTCCTGCCATCGGATCAGCGTGGTGCGCCGGCCGCAGTGCGCCGGCCACGGCGGCCATTAGAGGGTGAACCAACGGCAAAGGAAGACCTTTCTCTCTGTCTCTCTCTCTCACTGTCCACTCTGCCTGTCAAAAAATAATAATAATTAAAAAAAAAAACCAAAAGTTTTTGCTTTGATGAAAGCCATTTTGATGGCTTTTTGTTTTTATTGGTCATGTCTTTTGTTTCCTATCACTAGAATTTAACTCAGTGTTACAAAGGTTTTCTCATGTTTTCTTCTAGCAGTTTTTTTTTTTTTTTTTTTTTTTTTTTTTTTAATTTGACAGGTAGAGTTAGTGAGAGAGAGAGACAAAGAGAAAGGTCTTCTTTCCGTTGGTTCACTCCCCAAGTGGCCACTATGGCTGGCGCGTTGTACCGATCCGAAGCCAGGAGCCAGGTGCTTCCTCCTGGTCTCCCACGAGGGTGCAGGTGCCCAAGCACTTGGGCCATTCCCCACTGCCTTACCGGGCCACAGCAGAGAGCTGGACTGGAAGAGGAGCAGCCGGGACTAAAATCTGGCGCCCATGTGGAATGTTGGCGCCACAGGCGGAGGATTAGCCAAGTGAGCCACGGCGCCGGCCCCTTCTGGAAGTTTTATAGATTTTGTTCTTACATGAAATCTGTAATCCATTTTCAGTTAATTTTTAAAAATATTTAATTTTTATTTATTTGAAAATTCAAATTACAGAGAAAAATGGAGAGACAGAGAGCGATTTTCTATCTGTTGATTCACTCCCCAAATAGCTGTAACAACTGGGGCTGGGCCAGACTGAAGCCAGGAGCCAGGAGCTTCATCCAGGTCTCCCATGTGGGTACAGGGGCTCAAGGACTTAGGCCATTTGCTGCTTTCCCAAGCATGTTAGCCCAGAGGTGGATCAGAAGTGGAGCAGCTGGAGCTTAAACCAGCACCCCAAATGGGATACTGACATTGCAGGCAGAAGCTTAACTTTCTATGCTACAACTCCAGCCCGGAGTTAATTTTTATATGAAGTGTGAGGTAAAGGTAGAGTTTCAGCTTTTTTTTACAGGTGGATACCTAGTTATTCTAGCTTTCTTTGTTAAAGAGACAACTCTTCCTGATACTGTGTTATGTTGATGAATTTCTTGGAAATCAGCTGATCATGGTTGTGTTCTCAATTTTCTTTACTACTAATCTGAGTCTTACTGTGTGTGTGTGTTTCAATTTCATTTAAGTTATTCAAGTTTCATGTATTTCCTATGTACAGATTTAGGAACATAGTGATACTTCCCACCCTACCCTCCCTCCTGCCCACACTTCAACACTTCTTCCTCTTCCCTCTCCCATTCCCACTCTCAGCTTTTACAAAGGTCTGTTTTGAGTTTACTTAATGACCTTAAAGTTAACCCTACATTCAGTAAAAGAGTCAACAAATAGTAGGAAGAAAAAACAAACACTGTTTCTCAACAGAAGAGGCAAGGGCTATAAATAATTATAGAATCTCAGAATGTCCATTTCACTCCAATACATTACATTTTAGATACTCTCTTAGTTATCAAATATCAGGGAAAACATGTTATTTGTCTTTTGGGGACTGGCTTATTTCACTAAGTATAATGGTTTCCAGTTGCATCCATTTTGTGCAAAAGACAGAATTTCATTTTTTTAATAGCTGAATAGTACTCCATAGTGTATATATACCATAATTTATTTATCCAGTCAATAGTTGATGGACATCTCAGTTGATTCCATCCATATCTTAGCTATTGTGAATCATGCTACAGTGAACTCGGGGGTACAGATAACTCTTTCATGCGCTGATTTCTTTTGTTTTGGGTAAATTCCCAGCAGTGAGATGGCTGGACCATGTGGTCAGTCTATATTCAGATTCTTGTGGTATCTCCATACTATCTTCCACAGTGGCTGCACCAGTTTACATTCCCACCAACAGTGGATTAGGATACCTCTCCCCTACATCCTCCCCAACATTTGTTGTTTGTTGATTTCTGGATGAGAGCCATTCTAACCGCAGTGCAAAAGAAACACTCAGCAAAATAGCAGCAACTGACAGAATGGGAGAAAATATTTACAGACCACACAACTGATAAAGGGTTAATACCCAGAATCTATAAAGAGCTCAAGAAATTCAACAATAGCAAAACAAACCACCCAATTAAGAAATGGGCAAAGGACTTGAGCAGGTTGTTTTTTTTTTTTTTTGTTTTGTTTTGTTTTGTTTTTTTTTTTTACAGGTAGAGTTAGTGAGAGAATGGTCTTCCTTTTTCCGTTGGTTCATCCCCCAAGTGGCTGCTATGGCTGGCGCGTTGCACCGATCCAAAGTCAGGAGCCAGGTGCTTCTTCCTGGTCTCCCATGCGGGTGCAGGGCCCAAGGACCTGGGCCATCCTCCACTGCACTCCTGGGCCACAGCAGAGAGCTGGACTGGAAGAGGAGCAACCGGGACAGAACTGGTGCCCAAACTGGGACTAGAACCCTGAGTGCCGTCGCCGCAGGCGGAGGATTAGCCTAGCAAGCCGAGGTGCCGGCCAAGCAGGTATTTTTTTAAGATAGGAAATTCAAATGAGCAACAGACACTTGAAAAAAATGCTCAGGATCACTAATCTGGGCCTTACTATACTCTCTTGAGCTATACTCTATAGCTTTAGAATAAGTCTTGAAATGAATAGCGAAAGTTCTCTTTAAAAAAATTTCTTTTGCATTTTAAAAAGCTTAAATTGTTTTAGCTATACCACGGATTTTGTATTTCCATATACATTTTAGAATTAAAGTGCCAATTTCTACAAAAAGACTTACAAGGATTTTGATTGAAACTCTCTCAGTTATATAGCTTAAGTTGGGGAGAACTGACATTTTAAACAGTATTGGATCATCTGATCGATGAATGTAACTTATTTACTCTTGTTTTTAGGTCTTCTCTAAGTCTAATCAGCAGTTTTGTAGTTAGTATTGTACAGGTCTTGTACACATTTTGTTGGATTTATTCTCAAGTGTTTCTAGTTTTTGTTAATGTTGTAAATAGCATTATTTTTTGAATTTCAGTTTCCAAGTGTTTGTTGTTAGAACCTAGAAATACCATTGATTTTTGCATATTGAACTTGAATCGTGTAATTTTCTTAAACTCATTTATTCTAGTAGGTCATGTGTTTTGAATTATTTTGTTTTCTGATAGATTCCCTACATAGTGACAATAATAAATAACCATGTCAGCTAGCATTTAGATGTTTTGGTATTTCTTTCCAATTTGTATGTCTGTATCCCTAGGACCTCCAATACAGTATTGACTGGAAGGGTATAGAACATGAGTCCTTGCCTTATTCCTACTTTTAGGGGAAAGCATTTAGTCTTCTTCTCATATGTTAGACATTAGTGGGGTCTTTTGCAGATGTCTTTTATCAGTTTGAGGAAGTTCCTTTTGATCCTTAGTTCGTTGAGACTTTAAAATTATGAATGGGTGTTAAATTTTGTCAAATACTTTTTCTGCATATTTTAAGTGAATATATGTGTATGTATGTATATATATGTATATATATATTTTACAGCTTGAGGTATACACATATATGAATATATTGTTAATATAGTAAGATGTATTGATTGTTTTTTCCAGAAGTTAAACCTTGCATTTCTGGAAAAATGTTTTTTTCTGCGTCTTAAAGATAATTGTGTGTGTGTTCTATTAACATAGTGAATTACATTAAATGATATTTGAAGGTTAAAATAGCCTCCGTTTGTGAGGTAAATTCCACTTGATTATGATGTATTATCCTGTTCATATACTGTGAGATTCAGTTTACTAAAATTGAATTAAGGAGGTTTTTTTAGTATCTTTTTTTAACTTTTATTTAATGAATATAAATTTCCAAAGTACAGCTTATGGATTACAATGGCTTTCTCCCCCCCCATAGCTTCCTTCCCACCTGCAACCCTCCTCTTTCCCGCTCCCTCTCCCCTTCCATTCACATCAAGATTCATTTTCAATTATCTTTATATACAGAAGATCAATTTAGTATATATTAAGTAAAGATTTCAACAGTTTGCTCCCACACAGAAGCACAAAGTGAAAAATACTGTTTCAGCACTAGTTATAGCATTAATTCACATTGAATAACACATTAAGGACAGAGATCCTACATGGGGAGTAAGTGCACAGTGACTCCTGTTGTTGACTTAACAATTGACACTCTTGTTTATGGCATCAGTAATCACCCTAGGCTCTTGTCATGAGTTGCCAAGGCTATGGAAGCTTTTTGAGTTCACCGACTCTGATCATATTTAGACAAGGCCATAGTCAAAGTGGAAGTTCTCTCCTCCCTTCAGAGAAAGGTACCTCCTTCTTTGATGACCTGTTCTTTCCACTGGGATCTCACTCACAGAGATCTTTCATTTAGTTGTTGTTGTTGGTTTTTTTTTTTTTTTTTTTTTTTTTTTTTTGCCAGAGTGTCTTGGCTTTCCATGCCTGAAATACTCTCATGGGCTTTTCAGCTGGATCCGAATGCCTTTAGGGCTGATTCTGAGGCCAGAGTGCTGTTTAGGACATCCACCATTCTATGAGTCTGCTGTGTATCTCACTTCCCATGTTGGATCATTCTCTCCCTTTTTTATTCTATCAGCTAGTATTTGCATGCACTAGTCTTGTTTATGTGATCCCTTTGACTCTTAGTCCTATCATTATGATCAACTGTGAACAGAAATTGAAACCTTGGACTAGTGAGATGGCATTGGTACATGCCCCCTTGATGGGATTGAATTGGAATCCCCTGGTATGCTTCTAACTCTACCGTTTGGGGCAAGTCAGCTTGAGCATGTCCCAAATTGTACATCTCTTCCATCTCTTATTCCCACTCTTATATTTACAGGGATCACTTTTCAGTTAAGTTTCAACACCTAAGAATAACTGTATTAATTACAGAATTCAATCAATAGTATTAAGTATAACAAACAAAAAAATACTAAGAGGGATAATGTATTAAATTGTTCATCAACAGTAAGGGCAAGGGCTGATCAAGTCACTGTTTCTCATAGCGTTCATTTCAACAGGTTTCCTTTTTGGTGCTCGGTTAGTTATGATATTTGTCCCTTTGGGACTGGCTTATTTCACTCAGTATAATGCTTTCCAGATTCCTCCATTTTGTTGCAAATGACCAGATTTCATTGTTTTTTTTTACTGCTGTATAGTATTCTATAGAGTTTTTGTATCTTTTATTTATGTTGTTTTGTGGTTTTCTTGTAGTTTCTTGTCTTACTTTATATAATGAGTTTGAAAGTATTTCCTTTGTTTTAATTTTCTGGGAGAGAGAGTTTGTATAGAGGTAATAGTATTTGTATTGTAAATATTTGGAGAAACTCATTAGTGAAGCCATTTGTGCTCAGAAACAGTTTTAAATGATAAAGAGTGGGCCAGCATGGTGGGGCAGGGTATTAAGTCCCGAACTGCTACGCCAGCATCCCATGTGGGATTGCTCTGCTTTCAATTCAACTTCCTGCTAGTGTGCCTAAGAAATCAGAAGAGGATGGCTCAAATACTTGGGCCCCTGCCATCAATGTGGGAGACCTGGATAGAGTTCCAGGCTTCTGGCTTCAGCCTGACCTGGTCTAACCATTTTGGCCATTTGGGGAATAAACCAATGGAGAGAATATTTCTTTTTTCTCTGTCTCTCACTCTCTCTGTCACTCTGCCTTTCAAATAAATAAAATAAACCTTAAAAAAAGATATAAGGCTATTTAGCTTTGGTAATTTGTGTCTTTCAAAGAATTTGTCCATTTCATCTAGTTTGTCAACCTTAATGGCAAAAATAATTCATAATTTTCTCTCATTTACTATTTTAATGTCTGTAATGTCTATATTGAAATACCATGTTGCACTTATATCATTGGTAATTTGTATCCTCTCTTTTTCCTAGACCAGTCTAGCCAGTTTATCAATTTCATAAATCTTTTTTAAAAACCCCAGCTTTTTATTTCATTGATTTTTCTTGGTTGTCAGCCTTTTATTATTTCTTTCCTTCTGCCATTTTTACATTTATTTTGCTTTTTTTTAAACTTTTATTTAATAAATATAAATTTCCAACGTACAGCTTTTGGATTACAGTG
Source organism: Oryctolagus cuniculus (assembly GCF_964237555.1). Classification (NCBI taxonomy): domain Eukaryota; kingdom Metazoa; phylum Chordata; class Mammalia; order Lagomorpha; family Leporidae; genus Oryctolagus; species Oryctolagus cuniculus. Next base: position 16,087,924 of record NC_091445.1, on the reverse strand, counting down.
GCTTTTTCCCCCCATAACTTCCCTTCCACCCGCAATCCTCCCATCTCCCGCTCCCTCTCCCATCCCATTCACATCAAGATTCATTTTCAATTATCTTTATATGCAGAAGATCAATTTAGTATATATATATTTTTTTATTTTTATTTATTTATTTTTTTAATCTTTTATTTAATGAATATAAATTTCCAAAGTACGACTCATGTGTTACAATGGCTTCCCCCCCCATACCGTCCCTCCCACCCACAACCCTCCCCTTTCCCACTCCCTCTCCCCTTCCATTCACATCAAGATTCATTTTTGATTATCTTAATATACAGAAGATCAGCTTAGTATACCTTAAGTAAGTATTTCAACAGTTTGCTCCCACACAGAAACATAAAGTGAAAAATAATAGATGATTTTTTTTAAATGATGATGAAATCAGATCAGACCTATTGTCATGTTTAATCCCAGTGAGAGTCAAGTTGGGAATTGATAATTTCTTTCTTTTTTTTTTTTTTTTTTTTTTTTTTTTTTTTTTTTACAGAAGATCAGTTTAGTGTACATTAAGCAAAGATTTCAGTCGTTTGCACCCCCATAGAAACACAAAGTGAAATATACTGTTTGAGTACTCGTTATAGCATTAAGCCTCAGTGTACAGCACGTTAAGGACAGAGATCCTACATGAGGAGTAAGTGCACAGTGACTCCTGTTGTTGACTTTACCAATTGACACTCCTGTTTATGGCATCAGTAATCTCCCTATGCACCAGTTATGAGTTTCCAAGGCTATGGAAGCCCCTTGAGTTCTCCAACTCTTATCTTGTTTAGACACGGTCATAGTCAAAGTGGAGGTTCTCTCCTCCCTTCAGAGAAAGGCACCTCCCTCTTTGAAGACCTGTTCTTTCCACTGGGATCTCACTCACAGAGATCTTTTTGCCAGAGTGTCTTGGCTTTCCATGCCTGAAATACTCTCATGGGCTTTTCAGCCAGATCCGAGTGCCTTTAGGGCTGATTCTGAGGCCAGAGTGCTATTTAGGACATCCGCCATTCTATGAGTCTGCTGAGTATCTCACTTCCCATGTTGGATCACTCTCCCCTTTATTTATTCTATCGGTTGGTGTTAGCAGATACTAGACTTGTTTATGTGCTCCCTTTGACTCTTAGTCCTTTCATTATGATCAATTGTGAACTGAAATTGATCACTTGGAGTAGTGAGATGGCATTGGCACATGCCACCTTGATGGGATTGAATTGGAATCCCCTGGTATGTTTCCAACTCTACCAATTGGGGCAAGTCAGCCCGAGCATGCCCCAAATTATACATCTCTTCCCTCTCTTATTCCCACTCTTATGTTTAACAGGGATCACATTTCAGTTAATTTTCAACACTTAAGAATAACTGTGTGATAATTACAGAATTAAACCAGTCATATTAAGTAGAACAGACAAAAAAAAATACTATGAGGGATAATGTATTAAGTTGTCCATTAGCAGTCAGGGCTATGCTGATCAAGTCACCATTTCTCATAGTGTCCATTTCACTTCAGGAGGTTTCCTTTTTGGTGTTCAGTCAGTTGTCACCGATCAGGGAGAACATATGGTATTTGTCCCTTTGGGACTGGCTTACTTCACTCAGCATGATGTGTTCCAGATTCCTCCATTTTGTTGCAAATGACTGGATTTCGTTGTTTCTTACTGCGGTATAGTACTCTAAAGAATACATATCCCATAATTTCTTTATCCAGTCTACCGTTGATGGGCATTTAGGTTGGTTCCAGGTCTTGGCTATTGTGAATTGTGCTGCAATAAACATTAGGGTGCAGACCGCTTTTTTGTTTATCAATTTAAACTCCTTTGGGTAAATTCCAAGGAGTGGGATGGCTGGGTCGAACGGTAGGGTTATATTCAGGTTTCTGAGGAATCTCCAGACTGATTTCCATAGTGGCTTGACCAGTTTGCATTCCCACCAACAGTGGGTTAGTGTCCCTTTTTCCCCACATCCTCGCCAGCATCTGTTGTTGGTAGATTTCTTTTTTTTTTTTTTTTTTTTTTTTGACAGGCAGAGTGGACAGTGAGAGAGAGAGACAGAGAGAGAAAGGTCTTCCTTTGCCGTTGGTTCACCCTCCAATGGCCGCCGCTGCAGCCGGCGCACCGCGCTGATCCGATGGCAGGAGCCAGGATCCAGGTGCTTTTCCTGGTCTCCCATGGGGTGCAGGGCCCAAGCACCTGGGCCATCCTCCACTGCACTCCCTGGCCACAGCAGAGAGCTGGCCTGGAAGAGGGGCAACCGGGACAGAATCCGGCGCCCCAACCGGGACTAGAACCCGGTGTGCCGGCGCCGCAAGGTGGAGGATTAGCCTATTGAGCCACGGCGCCGGCTGGGTAGATTTCTGTATGTGAGCCATTCTAACCGGGGTGAGGTGAACAATTTAGTATATATTAAGTAAAGATTTCAACAGTTTGCACCCACACAGAAACACAAAGTGTAAAATACTGTTTGAGTACCAGTTATACTGTTAATTCACATTGAATAACACATTAAGGACAGAGATCCTACATGGGGAGTAAGTGCACAGTGACTCCTGTTGTTGACTTAACAATTGACACTCTTGTTTATGGCATCAGTAATCACCCTAGGCTCTTGTCATGAGTTGCCAAGGCTATGGAAGCCTTTTGAGTTTGCCAACTCTGATCATATTTAGACAAGGCCATAGTCAAAGTGGAAGTTCTCTCCTCCCTTCAGAGAAAGGTACCTCCTTCTTTGATGGCCTGTTCTTTCCACTGGGATCTCACTCACAGAGATCTTTCATTTTCATTTAGGTTTTTTTTTTTTTTTTTTTTTTGCCAGAGTGTCTTGGCTTTCCATGCCTAAAATACTCTCATGGGCTCTTCAGGCATATCTGAATGCCTTAAGAACTGATTCTGAGGCCAGAGTGCTGTTTAGGACATCTGCCATTCTATGAGTCTGCTGTGTATCTCACTTCCCATGTTGGATCATTCTCTCCCTTTTTTATTCTATCAGTTAATATTAGCAGACACTAGTCCTGTTTATGTGATCCCTTTGACTCTTAGTCCTATCATTATGATCAATTGTGAATTGAAATTGATCACTTTGACTAGTGACATCAAGGTGGAAACTTGGATTATTGAGTAATTTTATCTAAGTACTTAAAGCTATGAATTTTCCTGTAAATACTGCTTTAGCTACATCCCATCAATATTGATAAGATGTATTTTCAGTCAGTTAAAAATATTTTATAACTTCTCTTGTGATTTTTTGGTCCATAGCTTGTATAGAAGTGTGTTTTTTTAATTTCCAAACATTCGAGGTGTTCTAAGTATTTTATTGTCATTAATTTTTCATTCTGTTGTGAGGTCGCTAATGTCTACTCGTCCTAATAACCTCTCAGAACTATCCACTGTTATTCCTCATTGGAACACTAATCTCCCAGAAATATAGACATGGTATTTTTTCTTGTATTCCTTTTGGGGGGTGAACAGAGATAAGGTAAAGGATCTTTGAAAAGTTGTTTCCATTAGGTGACCCTCCAGCTATTTGATCTCAGTGTATAACTTTAATAGGTATTTCCTTGTTTATGCAAAACATGAATCAGTGATGTTGGCAGGGCTCCAGAAATAGAATTTCTTAACTTGTGTTGACATGGCTGAATTAGAAAAATAGAGCAGAAATCACAATAATTCTGTAAAAACACTCCTTTTATAAAGTATGAGGTTTGTAGTAATTTTTTGTAAAGTAGTGATGTTATGGGGATCACAACCCCTGTGTAGGCTCAGAGAGATCCCCAGCTAGACTTAGTCCATGTTCTTTTATTTATTTATTTTTTTTGACAGGCAGAGTGGACAGTGAGAGAGAGAGACAGAGAGAAAGGTCTTCCTTTTTCCGTTGGTTCACCCCCCAGTGGCCACTGCGGCTGGCGTGCTGTAGCCGGCACACCGCGCTGATCTGAAGCCAGGAGCCAGGTGTTTCTCCTGGTCTCCCTTGCGGGTGAAGGGCCCAAGGACTTGGGCCATCCTCCACTGCACTCCCGGGCCACAGCAGGGAGCTGGACTGGAAGAGGAGCAACCGGGACAGAATCTGGCACCCCGACCAGAACTAGAACCCCATGTGCCAGCGCCGCAGGTGGAGGATTAACCTATTGAACTGTGGCGCTGGCCTAATCCATGTTCTTGACTTGCTGGATTATAACCAGGATACACAGATAGAGGCGAGCAGGAAAGCAGAAAAGCAGGATACGTTTAGAGGCAAAAGGATAGGACATACCCAGACGTGAGTGCAGGCAACCTCATGAGGGAGAATTGCCCCCATGCAGGCTTGTGGTCATCCTTTTATAGCATAAGGGCTGGTACTAGGGGCAGGACCTGGTTGTTTATTCAAAGGAGGCAGGGTTTCGGGTGATCTCTAGGAAGGTGTCCTGGCATCTGGTGCCTGAGGGAAAGTGAGGCTTAGCTACATGATGTGTGTGCTGAGCAATGGAAGGGGTTGGGATTTGGGTGGTGTGCGCGGTTTGGGTGTTGACAGTTCTCAGTTCCTGCTGCTCACTAGCTACCTGCCTGCCCATATCAGTTAGATTTGTAGTAAATTGTCATAGTTACTTAGTTTCTCTAATCTTAGAGTCATACTGTTAGTCTAAGATACTCAAACATGAAGAAATACTAGATTTAGCAAAGATGTTAGAAGGTCAACATTAGGAGCATATAGTTAATGAATGGATTGGTATTGCTATTTTAGAAAATCATAATGCGTTTTTCTACTGGGAGTTTGGAGTAAAGACAGAGTAAAGTAATATGATCTGCATTGTAGCAGTATCTAGGCCTTTTACATTGTAAGAAATGTTCAGACTGTTAGTTGAGAATGTGTTGATAAATATAAACTCTCTTCATATTAATGAGAGTTTTCAGTATGTTCTACTTTATGATGCCTCTAAGAAAGGGGTATAATATAACTTCTAACCCATTATTTACCAGATACCCTGGATAAATTTTGCCATTTGTCACATGTATACTAATTCAAATATTTATATTTGAAGCTTCAGAAAGTACTGATTCAAACACTGAATCCCAGTTTTTTAGTGTGTAGATTGCTCCCCTAGGTGTTTTGTATAACATTTTTTAGAAAATCTTAATTATTTTACCCATCTACATAGCATCAATAAAGCAATCTTTGTAGAGTATTACTTGTATATGTCAGGGTCCTAACATGATGGACACTTTGATTCTCAGATGCCTACCTGCTGTGACTGGGCTACAGAGTTTCCAAGCATTTAATCAAATTTTATTCTGGGTGTGTCTGGCAGGATATGTCATGGCATCTGGTTCAAGATGGCAAATGATGCTTAGCTGCATTGATGGAGGGTAGGTGTGCTGAACATTCAGCCATGTTGAATCATCATGGTTTTGGTATTTCAATTGGTAGAATGAAAATGAATTAAACAGACTTCCCTCTCTAATGTGGATGGGTTTTATTTAATCAATTGAAGATCTGGTCTAACGGAAAGATTGAGTAGGAAGAATTCCCTCTGCCTGATAGCTTGAATTGGGACGTCAGCTTTCTCCTGCCTTTGGACTAGAACTGAACCATCAGTCCCAGGTCTGCCTGCTTTTGGATGGGAAGTGACACTGTTGGCTCTCTATTTCACAGGGCTTCTAACTCAGACTGAACTAAACCATCAGCCCTCCTGGTTCTCCAGCTGGCCAACCACGGATCTTGGGAACTGCCAGCCTCCATGACCACGTGAGCCAATTTTTTAAAAAATAATAAGTTCTATCTATCTATCTACCTACCTACCTACCTACATACCTACCTATCTGCAATTGGTTCTTTTTCTCTAGAGATTTCCCTAATATACCTGCCTCCCTACCTTCTTGTCTTTTTCATTGATCCCAGAATAGAGCTGTGCAAGTACTACTTGTGGGCCAACAAGTTGTTAGAGAAAGTTGGATCTTGCATGTTATTTTGCACAGCCATTCTTATGTGACTTTTCCAGCCAATACTGAAGCTAGACAAAGAGAAAGAGCCATGAGACTGACCGTTATCTTTGTCTGCATTTCATCAAAAAATTTCAAGTATCCTAGAGACCATTAAAATGTCCCTCAATTTTTTCCCACACTATCAAAACAGTCATCTTGTCAGATTCTATGAACAGAAATATAAGAAAGTTTATCAGGTTGATATTAGTGGCCTAAAGTGAGATTATTTTAGAAGTTGTGGTAAAATCTATGTTATAAATAAGGGTCAAGTGATTTTTTCTGTAAAGGGTTAGATAATAAATATTTTAGGTTTTGTGTTTCATGTGGTCTCTGTTATTATTCTGTGATTACTTTTTCTGTCATTATAGCACAGAAGTAGTCATAGACAGTTCATATAAAAAGGAGCATGACTATATTCAGTAAAACTTGTCTGCAAGAACAGACAATGGGCAGATTAAGGTTATAGACTGTAGTTTCCTATCCTCTGTTGTAAAGAATTTTGCAAGAAGTACAGCTACCATTTATCAAGCATTCTGCAACACACTGTGCAATGGTATAGTCATATTGAATTGTTGTTTAATTAATTCTTACAACCAAGAGGAAATGGAGGATCATAAAACTTTAAATTGCTACTCCAATGTCATATAATAAGTTGAAGAATCATTACTGCAACCATATTTTTCTCCAAAGGTAATCTGAAGAAAAACCCTCTAAAAGTTTAAGAGTTTTACTTTCTCTACTCTAAAAGAAGTGGGTAAATGTGAAGTTGAGCCATAGTGATTGCATTTAAATTTCATGGCTGTTGATTCAGATAGTGGCCAAAGAAAATTCTGACAATTTCTATTGGGTGTGACAACTAGTGATCTCCAAGGCACCAAAATCTGCTTCAGCTATTCATACTCATGGGCTTGTCAGTATTCTTGAAACCTGCCATGGTATACCAGTTGCCTTAACAGTCTCTGACTTTTTTGAGGTACTGTATTGGCTTCTCTGGAGAAAGTCTTAGAAGAAAGCTTAGCAGCATTCCAAGCTTCTCTTACAAGAAGCCAGACTATACCTCAGGTCTTTGGAGAGGAGAGTAGACAAAGATGGGGACCTTTGATCCTAAAAAGCTGAAAGCTGATAAAGAAGTTGTCCACTTCAGCTGTCATCCTGTCTTCATCATCTTACTCCTCTTGGCCAGTAAACAAACTTGATTTGTGTGGAGACTACAGTCAGCTCTGCCTTATGTGAGGAAGTCTTTATTGAAAATAGATTTTCTCTGTTTTCATGAAAGCGTCTGCTAGTCTTGAAACTACAAACTAAAGAGTGGGAGTGCTGCTGGAATTAGGGAAGACGTCAGTAATATTGCACGTCATGTGTGAGTGGATCAGGATTTTCCAAAGGAACAGTACCAGTAGGATGGATTTATATAAAATCTCTCCATAGAGAGAGTGAGAGATGCACTAGAAGGCATTGACTCATGCAGTTAAGGAGTGTGAGATCTCCAAGTCCAGGAGAGCTCATGGTATAAGTTCCAGTCTGAGTGTGAAGGCAGGAACGAACCAGCGCCCCACCTTTCCAACAGGCAGGCAGAGCAGATTTCCTCTTATTGAGCTTTGTGTTCTGTCCAGGCATCAATAGATTGGCTGAGGCCCATCCGTATTAGGGAAGAAACCTGCATTACTCAGATTAATTTCATCCAGGAACATCCTCACAGACACACCCAGAGTAATATTTAGCCAATTATCTGAGTTCCCAGTGGTCCTGTCAATTTGATACATTGTGTGTGTGTGCCAGAGAGAGAGAGAGAGAGAGAGAGAGAGAGAGAAGCAGTAGAGGTAAAAAAAAAAAGCTCTTTAACCTAAATCCTTCTCCCTTTATTAGTATTATCGTTCCCTGTCTGATTTTCCCAATGGATATGATGTTTATAATGAATAATGATTAGATTGGGTGTTTACTATGTGCTAGGCATGATGTTGCCATTAAGGACATAGTATGGAGTTAAAAACACTATCTGCAAGGAAGCTGCCTTCTACATGAGAGATGAATAAATATGAATATACAGATAATTTTAATAATATGTATTAAATGCTGAAACATGAGTAAGCATTAAATGTTAAACATAGCAATACATCTATCCTACTGGAGGAGTCAGAGGTTTCCTGGAAGAGATAAAATCCAAGCTGAGTAAGATCCTTGATATTAATCAGTAGAAAAAGCCTAGAAAACCTGTTGAAGGCAAAGGAAACATCATCGAGTAGAAATAAGGTTGGAAGCTCATCTGAATTTTCCCCAGCTCATCTATGTGATTCAACTGAATCACACATGTTTAGCATGAGTCATTTTATAATATAAGCCTCTTTGCTGAGTGCCAGGAACTAAAAGAAAAAGATGTGGCACTAACTGCCATCCAGTGTCTGGTCACAAGAAGAAAATGTTTGCTCTCATCTTGAACATTTTCAAAAATCAGAATAAATGTGGTTGGCAATGAGTAAAGTAATAATGGCTCTTCTTTGCTCTGTTGGCTACATTTTTGATGACCAGTTATAAAAGAAGTCATTGAGTTCAGCTAGGCTTAAGTCTATCCCTTCCTTCAGCTTTATTGAGGTATAATTGCCAAATAAAATTCACATATGCAATATTTATGGTATCCAGTGTGATGTTTTGATATCCACTTGCACCATGAAATGACTACCACAATCAAACTAATCATAGAACCATCACTGCACATAATAATTATCACATCTTGTGAGTAAGAGTTAAGGGCCTGTGGCAGTCCCACTAAAGCCCAACCTTCCTACAGTGCTCTTTCTTTTTTTTTTTTTATTTTATTTTATTTTATTTTTTTTTATTTTTGACAGGCAGAGTGGACAGAGAGAGAGAGAGACAGAGAGAGAAAGGTCTTCCTTTGCCGTTGGTTCACCCTCCAATGGCCGCCGCTGCAGCCGGCACACCGCGCTGATCCGATGGCAGGAGCCAGGAGCCAGGTGCTTTTCCTGGTCTCCCATGGGGTGCAGGGCCCAAGCACCTGGGCCATCCTCCACTGCACTCCCTGGCCATAGAGGAGAGCTGGCCTGGAAGAGGGGCAACCGGGACAGAATCCGGCGCCCCGACCGGGACTAGAACCCGGTATGCCGGCGCCGCAAGGTGGAGGATTAGCCTATTGAGCCACGGCGCCGGCCTTACAGTGCTCTTTCTAGGCCAGAGCACCCAACTTATCCTTTGCTCCCAAGTCTTTTATGTGAGCATGGATCTAATCTGATCTCTTCTTTTCCTTTCTTCCCTCTAGGTGAAATAATTACAAATGGAATTCCAAGAAACATTCTATATAATCCCGTCTTTGAAATACTTTGTCATCCAAAGAAGTTTGGAATTTATCCTGAGGTCAAAGAAATGACAGATGAATTCATTCCAGCTGCAGTGTGAAGAATGAAAAAAGTAGGGCAACAGTGACACAAATTTAGGCACCTCGATCAGAGGGGAAGTAACCTGTCCTAGGGTAAAGGCAGTGGGGTTGGGGAGAAGTAGATGACTTGAAGGAAGTTAAGAGGAAAGAGGAAAATAGGACTTGATGACTGACTGGATATAGGTCCCCAGTGAAGGCAGAGCTGGGATCAAGGCTGATGGTCAGGTTTTCTGTCTGGGCAATGGTGTTTGCAGTGGTGCTTGTACACTGAGAACATAAAAGGTGAACAGAGTGTCAAGTTGTTTGTAAGCAGCAGTTAACTGGTAGGCTGGCTCCCCACACTTGTGTAAATTCCTGTGAGAAGGAAACCATGAGCCCAGATAGAATGGGACAGTTTGTTATTCAAAGCAGCATAGGCAGCTTGACCTTCATTTTTGAATAGGTTCCTTAAGTCCCATAATATGGAGTGAGGCACAGATAGATGCTGTGCACACAGTAGGTCTGTGTCTCCCCAATCGTAAAAGAGGTTACTTGCCCAGCCTTTGTCCTAAAAGGTGACATAGTCTTTGCTGTTGCAGTTAGGAAACAAATGTGGGCCCTAACCCACAGGTGTACCCTGCCTCTGGAATGACACATAGAAGCTTCATGTATAGTTACCTCCCAGCAGTAAGGTAATGTTTCAGTTTTGGTCATATTGAATTTGATACGCTCATGATGCCTAAATAAAAGATACCAAGTAGACGGTGAATTATTTTTAGGAATATCGAGTTTTACAGAAATGAGATAATAATGTGTATAAGCTTTGGCTATGTTAAAATAATAGTGCCACCGTCATCTATATGCTAGTTACAGCAAGTAGTTATTATGTTACCTAATTAACCAGGATGATATAATTAATTATTTTATTCATTACAGACTTAATTCATCTAGGCTTAGGCTTTTGTTTCTCACAAGGTTTGATGACCTGCTAACAGCCTCAGAACACAAAGTAGTGTGGTGGCAAGATCTTTATGACAAACTGGGACTGGCCTTGTGACTCTGATGTTCACTTGCTTTAGTCTGTTTTTTAAAAAGATGTATTTGTTCTTATTTAAAAGTCTAGACTTACCCTCTCCAATAGAAATAAAATGAAAACCACAGATGTGGGCCATATATAATTTAAGATTTTTTAGGAACCACACTTTAAAAAGAAACAGGTAAACTTAATTTACTTTATTTAAGTCAATATATCAAAAATATTTTAATATATCAACACAATGTTATTAGATATTTTACATTTTTTCATACTAAGTCTTTGAAATCTGATGTGTATTTACAGTTATAGCATGTCTCAATTTGGACTAGACACATTACAAGGGTGTCTGTGGCTACTAGGTATTACAGCAGTACAGGTCTAGGCTTCAAGAACAAGAAGTTGTATTTTATCATTATGATGAATATAGTTTTTGTTCCTATTGTACACTTTGGAATTTTTATTTATTAAAAGCCAGGGAGACAAAAAGATGGATAGAGAGAGATCTCTCATCTGCTACTTCAGTCAATAAATCTCTTTGACAGCTGGAGCTGGACTAGGCTGAAGCTAGAAACCAGGAACTCAGTCTGGATCTCCCATGTAGGTGGGAGGGACCCAGCAATTGGAGCCATTGGCTGCTGCTTCTTAGGGTTTGCATTAGCAGGAAGCTGGAATTGAGAGGGAACTGGAACCCAGCCACTCTGATGTGAGATGTAGGCATCCTAAGAAGTATCTTAACCGCTGTGCCCATGGCTGTCCCAAGTATGGTATATGTTTTATTTAAAAATATTCATTATACAGGATAACTAGTGTTATAATGAAGAAACAAATGAGTCCTGAATTTACATGTTTTGTTTGTTTTTTGATGAGGTCATGGGTTTCACTTAAAATCAGTTAGATATTGCAGCGCATAAAATAGACATCTTGGCGGGGCTGGCACCGTGGCTCACTTGGTTAGTCCTCTGCATGTGGCGCCGACATCCCATATGGGCGCCGGGTTCTAGTCCCGGTTGCTCCTCTTCCAGTCCAGCTCTCTGCTGTGGCCCGGGAGGGCAGTGGAGGATGGCCCAAGTGCTTGGGCCCCTGTACCTCCATAGAAGACCAGGAAGAAGCACCTGGGTCCTGGCTCCAGATCGGCGCAGCCCGGGCCATAGCAGTCATTTGGGGAGTGAACCAATGGAAGGAAGACCTTTCTCTCTCTCTCTCACTATCTATAACTCTACCTGTCAAATAAAAAAAAAAAAATACATCTTGGAAGATAAATTAGGCTTGTGGGGTATATCATTGATCAAGTATTCAAAGATTTTGCCAAGTGGTCTAGGGAGGTAGAATATTTAAAGTATAGTTAAATGCACATCACTTACCCTTGAGGAATAAGTTATGTGTTGGTAGAATTTGATATATAATGAAATGCCTCTACATCTTGTGGCAGGTGAATATTTATTTATTTACTATGTTGACAAATGTATTGGCTCTGCAGTGCAGAAGCATCCCAAAAACCTAAAAGATTTCTGTTAAGTAATTTAATGAAAAACAGACATTGAGAAGAAAATTCAGGCACTCTGTGTGCCCTCAATATAGCAGTTGGAAATGATATGTTTGAAGGTCTGAAGTATGTTAGCAGTTTTAGAAAAAGACTAATTTATTAGTTTGAAAAACTTAAGACCTTCTTGGAGACTGAGGATACATGGAAATAACATACTGAGTTTGCTTTGGGCAAACCAGTAAATCCTGGAACTGGCTATGTATTTTAGTGAGGACACCTTTAACCTTAACTGCTAAAGTGCAGCCATGTTGAATTATGCATTGAGGGAATGTATTCAGGGAAAAGTGAGTTTCTGTGCTGAGTGAGGGAGTAAAAGCACTGACTTGTAAAGCCTGTGGCTGTCTCCTTGATGTTGATTACTACTTGTGATTGTTTGTTGAGGGTTTTTTGAAGACTTACGGAGAAAAGTCAATAGTGAGTGTTACTAGTTAAGATTTTCTTTTAGAGACTGTTCTATAGGAAGAGACAAATAGTTCTATTTTTTCCTTGTGTTATTTAGGAGCAACAGCCTTAAACATTAGATCAATTCTGTCACAGAGTGATGCAGAACAGATGTGCGTGGGGATAGCATCGAGTAAGAGTCAAGATGCGGTAGGGTGAGCACCGTCTGCCTTGTTTCTGTGGCCCAGAAAGACTGTGAGTATGCCACTATACATTTTTGCAAGTTTGTCAGGCCCCCATGGCAAGGATTAATTTGTGTTTCTGACTTAACCATTCATGTGTTAAGCTCATTTTCATTTCATATCTTGCTTTGGAATGAAATTTTGGGAATGGAAGGATTACTGTAAAAAGGAATCCAAATAAAGGCTTAAAAAGTTTGAAAACTGGCCCCTGAGAAGAGGAGGTTTGAGCTGGGACTCGAGGGAGATGGAGGAGGAACCTACAGGTGCCTGGGGAGGAGGCATCCTGACAGAGGGGAGAGTAGATGCCAGGCCCTTGTGCAGGAATGCACTTGGTAGTTGGAGCATGGCCAGTGTGGCCACAGAAGGGGTTACTCTCATTGACCGTCTTCTCCATTTCCCAGCTACTACTTATACAAACTGACTTGAATTGAGAAAAATTAGGAGAAAAATGTTATACCATATACCAATGGGTTTTAAAGTTTTTGAAAATATTATTTAAAGGGGCTGGCATTGTGGCATATCAGGTAAAGCTGCCATCTGCAGTGCCTGCATCCCTTATGGGCACCAGTTTGAGTCCTGGCTGCTCCACTTCCGATCCAGCTCTCTGCTATGGCCTGGGAAAGCAGTATAAGATGGTATAATTTCTTTGGCCCCTGCACCCTCATTGGTGGCCCGGAAGAAGCTCCTGGCTCCTGGCTTTGGATCCACCCAGCTCTGGCTGTTGCAGTCACTAGGGAGTGAACCAGTGAATGGAAGACCTCTCTCTCTGTCTCTGCCTCTCTGTAACTCTGCCTTTCAAATAAACAAATAAATCTTTTTTTAGAAATAAATGTGAAAATCTAGACCGAATCAGTGATATTACAGTCTATATTATGATGGGAAAATATCAGAAAACAATAGGAGTCAGATCCAAGGGGCTTCTACTGGCCAAATCTGGGACAATTTGAATTTCAAATGATGAGAAAAATAGATTTTGATCCATCATAAAAAATGTGTGAATCCACACTTACAATAAAAAACAAGGAAGTAGAATATCAGCTAATAAATGTAGGAGAAATGGTAGTGCTCAAAAATCACCATTTTACAACCATCATAACCATCAGACAAAAATCATCAATGAAGGATAATACCAATAAGTGAATTGTTTTTTGTGGTTTAAAGATTTATTTTATTTATTTTGAAAGGCAGAGTTAGAGAGAGAGAGAGAGAGAGACAGGGAGGGAGAGGGAAAGGGAGAGGGAGAGACACAGAGAGAGGTCTTCCATTTATTGGTTTACTCCCCAGATGGCCACAATGGCCAGGGCTGAGCCAGGTTAAAGCCAGGAGCCAGGAGCTTCATTCAGGTCTCCCACGAGGGTGCAAGGACCCAAGCACTTAAACCATATCCCACTGCTTTCCCAGGCACATTAACTGGGAGCTGGATAGAAAGTGGAGCAGCCAGGACTTGAACCAGAGCCCATGTGGGATGTTGGCACTGCGGGAGGCAGCTTTACCTGCTCCTCCACAGTGCCAATCCCAGTAGGTGAGAATTTGATGAGGACTGAGATATTTCCAGTGTCTTAAAAAGTTCCCATAAATTACTGTTTAATTACAAAGTACTTTACAGTGGAGTAACCTAGTGGATAATACCTTAATTGGTTAAGTAGTAAAGGTTAACATCTTCCAGAATTGAACAAACCAATATCATGTGCTTCCTGATGAGATGCACTAAGAATAACAGGGAGTCATTTATACAGTATTACTGCCAAAGATGCATAAGCTAAATCTAATTATGAGGAAATACTAGACAAACTCAAATAGGGATTTTTACAAAGGAAGCTACTTGTGCAGTCACAAAGGTCAATACTGTGAAAGAAAGGAAAGGCTGCTTCTGGACCAGAGAAGCAGAAATGGATATAAAGGTCCATTTGGGGACAATTGGCAAAATTTAAGTAAGTTCTATATAATAGATTAGATAATGGCATTATGTCAGTATTAAATTTCCTGATTTTGATGATTGCATTTTGATAATATCTGTGTCTTTGGGAATGATATGGGTGTTCTTGAGAAATCCACACTGCACTATTTAGAGGCAATGGAGCATGGTGTCTGTAACTTAAACAATTCAGAAAGAAAAAAGCGTCTATAGAGAAAGATGAGGAGAAGAGAGGACAAGTGGGGAGGATGGTAAAGGATGATAAAACAGTGGTGGCAAAATGTCAACCATCTGGGCCAAATGCTTACTGGATTTCTTTGTACTGTTTGTAAAACTTTTCTGTAAGTTGGAAATTATTTCAAAATAAAACATTGAAAACAAAGTGTGATGGTGTGCTGGGTGAATTGGGCCTGAAGATCCTTCTGTTTGTCCCCCACTCCCTCCTCCTTTACCCACTTTCTTCTAAGAAGGACCTTGTAGCACTCCTGAGTATATTTTGAAAATCACTGCACCAAAGTTACAAAGTTACTAAGTTTCCAGTGATGAAAAGGTAGAAAGCAATTAGTTCACCATGTAATAATGATTTGATGTATGAAAGGAGAGGTCTGATAGTTCACTCCTGTATGAAGTGATGACTTGTTCTTTTACATATTGCTAATGTGCACATATTGTTCATAAATATTGATAGAAACTTAAGAAGGAGCATTCAGGGAAAAAATTAGGCACTAAGGCAAAGTCTTAATTTTGCCTAAGGGCTCGGGGAATTGTTGGGGAGGTTTCCCACAGGTAGTTAGGAAGAAACTTAACTATATGTTGCCATAAAGCTTTTCATGTTCAATTTTGGTAAAAGTAAATGGACACAACTAAAAGGAGACATAGGAAAGAAGGAAGTGTGGAAATTTCTTTTTGTAAAAAAAAGATTGATTTACTTAAAAGAGTGAGCAAGTGCTTCCATCTGCCACACTGAAGCCAGGACCCCAGGAACTCCATCCAGGTTTCCTCCATGAGTGGTAGAGGCCCAAGTACTTGGACTGTCATCTGTTGCCTCCTAGGTGCATTAGCAGGGAGTTGCATCTGAAGCAGAGTAGCTGGGGCTTGAGAAGGCACTCCTATATTGGGATGTAGGCTTCTTAAAAAGTGTGGTAACCCACCCTGCCACAACACCATCATCAGTGTGGAAATTCTGATACGTGCAAACGTTTAAAAGTTTGCAGTTATGGTAAGGATGGTTGCTGTCATTAGAATGACAAGGTCATTGTGACCTTTGAAACTTAGAGAATAGTTGAGGGAGAAAATGGTGCAGAATAGACCAAAGGGCAGTTGAAGCATAGCAATTCCAGCCACTTGGCAGTTATACTGAGTCAATGCCATCTCTGTACTGGGAAAACAGCACCTAGGAGGTCAAAAAGAGGGGAGCCCTACCTGAGACTGGTGTTGCTTCCCTGCGCTCTTAGGGTTCATAACATAATGCCTAGTCAGGGCAGTACTTCAACAAGAGCAGAGTGTGGAGGCCTAGAGAGCAGTGTGGAACTGCTAGAATTACAGGATTATTATAAGCATGAAAATATAGGTTCTTTTAGGTTGGCTGCAAGAGAAACAGTTTCCATAAAGAAAACCACCCAACAGGAACAGTCACTCTCCTTTTCTAATTTGTGAGCTAAATACTAAAACCTTGTAAGAAATGGGATAGAATAAAAGTGGGGAAATTAGTATATAAGATATGAAAGAACATTGTTTTCAAAACTGCCACAATATATCACAAATTATAAGAAGTAGTTGTGGTGTCAAGAAGAAGTGAAAATAAACTTCATTGAAAATTGAATAATTCAGGAGTGGGCCACATTGGAGAGTCTGGGTTCAGTTTTCAGCTCTGGCTCCTGACTCATGTTTCTGCTAACATGCACCCTGGGAGGCAACAATGATGGCTCAAGTAATTTGATTCCTTTCAATGATGTGGGAGACCTGGTTTGAGTATCCAGCTCTTGGCTTTGGCTTCAGCTCATCCCGACCATTGTGGGAATTTAGGGAATGAACCAGCAGATGGGAACTCTTTCTGCTTGTCAGATAAATACAAAATAATTTGAAAAAACTGAAAAGTTGAATATTGTATGTATCAAAACGAGTAGTCCAGTAATGCTTATGATGTGTCTGTGGTAGCATGTGCAAAATCTGTGGTTTCTTGTCAGTTTGGAAAATAGTAAAGTGAAAATTGATTTCTTATGGACAAAGATGATATAGGAGTGAACAGCACAGAGCCTTTCTTAGAGAGTAGAAATTACAAAAAAGATATGTGAGAAATTATTTGTTATTTTAACCTTTGTGAGTTTAGTGTGGAAATAGTACCAAACTTAGGAGGAGAGCATATTGACAAACGGAAGTATAATTGTAGCGGTGTACAGGCAGGGTGCTTTGTCAAGTTCCACCATGGCACATCAGTGAAGTGTCAGTGGTACCTGGAATAAAGGGATAAGAGAATGGATCATTTGCTGACTACTGAAAAGTTATTATTGTTTTAAGATATGATAGAAGGGCAACCAGATTCAGTGCTCCCAATGTTATCATGGCCTTGCTCAGCTTCTCAGGGACCTCTGTGCTCCTTCCATGACACCAGGTATTGCCCACTGCTGTCTGCACAACTCAGACATGCAGGGCTCAATGGCTCGCCGGTCTTTGGAACATCTTGTGTTTTCACAATCATGATAAACAGTTGGAAAATATGCAGCGGATACAGAGATATTGGTGTTTCAATAGAATTAATGACCACTTCTGTCTTTTGAAATCATCAGGCCTAGTGATGATTTGCTAGTCACAGATTTTATTAAAAGGATTGACTATATATAACACCTGACATTTTTGATTCTTATAATGGACTGGGTTTTAAACATTCAGCTAACAGCTCTGCCCAATGAAAAGCACAGGTGTTCTGACAAGCAATAATGACAAATAAGACGTGGTGGTTTTTATTTTGTCAGCACACTTGCCTATAGTGCATGCAAGGATTCAGAATACAAGGCTGATTTAACAGCAATCAGATTTTAGTGGAATTTACTTGATTTTTTTAAAACCTCTTCCTTTTAGACTGGGAATGTGGTATCTTAGAGAAGATCAGACAGATTATTCATTCTGGGAACAAAGACTTTTGAAAACTGTCAGCTTCCTGACAGTTATGATGAACATTTGTTTCAGGCTTATAAAACATATTAATCAAACTTGTTCACAGCATGGTGGTCCAAAGAGTGTGATTTTATTTTTGAGAGATGCTTTAAATAAACGAAGAGCACAGGTAGCATGTGCTCCATGAATACAAAGCTATGATGCTCTTCCCTACAGAATGAGTGAATACTTTCCCCAAGCTTACGGAATGGTGCATCCTGCAGGAATGCAAAAGACCTGTGCACCGTTCATTGAGCCTTGAAAAACACTTGGAAATATGGGTTGCATTCGCAAACTCCAATGTATGACATGGAGAGCTGGCAAGCTGCCTGGCTTCTACTTAAAGGATTGTCATTCTGGGAAAAATAAATTTCTCTAACTAGACAAAAGTCAATGTTTTCATGTTTTACTGCAATCAAACTGATAGAGCTGACAATTTAATGTCTCAGCACTTAAAATATCTGTGGATAATCAGTTACCTCAATCAATCATAAACACAAATCCTTCTATTTTCAACGCTGGAGTGTCTGTGACTAAGACATCAAACAGTTTGTTGAGACCCTCCCTGTACAGCATCTCATCCTCTACCCGCCACCATCGTCTCCACAGTCCTGATTTTTCTTTAGCTGTGTGGATATTTATACACACTATCTAGAAATAACTTTTAACAACTCAAGTGTGATCAAATTTAGAAAGTTTTCTTTCACTGTCCTGTTTTATTTAATTTTTATGGGTAGTTTATAGCCTTGTGTGCCTGTCAGAAAAATGTGGAAGTGTGCTGGCATTCCAGCTGAAGACATCATTATGAGTGAAAAAATGCTCAAGGCTTTTTCAAAGTGGGTGCTGAAACATACATTTCCTTTCTTTGACTCCAGGGGATACTACCCCAAACAAATGGGCATTTGGGGATCAAATGGTGTCATGCCAGCCACTGGGTTCTCTGGCCAGCACTTTGGATAGCTCACTTCTGGCACATGATGATGACGACGATGATGATGATGATGATAAAGCAAGAGAGACAGTGACCACAACACAAAAAGATGTCTAAGGAATTGAATTCCTGGTAGCTCTGGATTTGGCATTGGTGACAAGTTCAATTCACTAAGCTTTGTTATTGATGATGACAGGAAACTTCAGATGTTGCAGAAATTTGTTTCTATTAAGATATACTGCGGTGTTTTTGCCACAACAAAAACTTTGTGAGAACGAGTGTACTGGGGCACCCTGTTCTCCTTTGAGCATAGTAAGAATTGGAGTGAATGGTTTTACTCCTAGCAGATAATTACTCTGTATATTGCATAAGTCAGATTCCTTATTTGTAATATTCTTCATACAAATTTTAATGTATGGTATATGTATGAGTGTGCATGTATATATTGACATACACTCCACCTCTGCCTCCTGTTTTGTTTCTTTGATTATTTAGAGCTTTGCAATCAAACTAAACAGTTTTAAGACCCTTGGGCAGCATCTTACAGTTCGCCATCAGGCTACGCTGCAAAAACAATCAATCTTGCTCTCACACTCACTTGGCGGAAGTGCCACGACACGAAGAGTGCAGTGCTTTGCTCTTGCCATGAAGGCTGGGTGACAAAAGTTTTTACAAGAAGCTGACTGTATTTGGGGTTATGAATATGCAATGACTCTCATTAGTATTGAAGCACCAGAACAGGGGCTGACATCCCCCGCCACTTTGAGTTGCTGCAGAATCGGCTAATGAATTGTCTCGCTCCCTCACTCACACAGTCTGCTGTTGTGGATCCCAAGTTCCAAGGGGAGCTGTCCATTTTGAGAAGACCACTGACTGCAGAAATTAATTGTCAAGAACTACTTTTGATTTTGTGAAATCATGTTCAGACAGTGCTTCTATTGTCAAGACAGAAAAGCATTAAACTTTGCATAAGATACTATCATGAATAGGAATTTTTAGAAGACACAAGAGTGTATATATGTACTTGTATTCATCACTGTGTATAGATATGCTTCCATGCTCGATCATTGTGTAGTGTAATGTCTATATATAGATGAGATCAAGTCGTAGAAATCTGACATTCTGTTGGTTTTCTCTTATTCTTTCAAATGGAACAAACAGAGATGATAGAAAATTCCCAAAATGAACGGGGTTGAAACACAAAGCTATTCCATCAATTCTTTACTGTATTCTTTACTTTTTTATTCCTGGGTCTCTGCCAAACATGTTTGCAGCTCATACCATCGTGCATGAATATGTCACTGATAAGGATATGTTTCTAGCTACTGATTAAGATATCTGAGCTGATTTGCTGTGTATAAGAAGATGCAGAAGTATTCAAAATCCCTTTAGAATTGTCCCTTCCACAACCCTCTCCCCTTGAAATTTCCTTTCAAGTAAAAGGGAACTTTTGTGGCTTACTGGGGAATATAAAGGCTGAATTGAATTGAGATTGATAATATATTCTGAAAGGTAAGGAATGTGTTGTAAACTGTGCAAATATGACAATGAACAAAGAACAAGTCCTTATTTTAGGATATTTGCTTTAAACCATTTATTTAATCTGCAATGAAAAACCATCCCTTGCAAGGAAGAAGATACTCTATTTTGGGAGAGCTCTAGAGGATAGTGTTTTTATGATTGCCCTATCAGTTTGACCCATCACTGGAAACAAGACAAAAATAAAGCTGAAGAACATATACATATGAGAGTACCAAGAAAGAAGATAGCTTAAAATAAATGCAGCTCTGACAAAAGTGGCTCAAGTGTCATACATCAAGCACTCGTCCTGTCTGCTGGCCTCAGTGACTGCACATGACTAAGAGCAAATCAGTGGCAAAATCTCAAGAAAGATGAGACCAGTCCAGGCCTTTGCAAAGACCATCAGTCATTCTGCAGAGCCATGATATTATTTGTTCAGGTGATCCCTGGCTTCCAATGTAATGGACATAATACCTCCTCCATCTCTTAAGCAAATCACCAGGGGAAATCTTTTTCATTTTCTTTTTTTTTTTTTTAAATTGGAGACACAGAGAACCAATCAGATGCAATCACAAAACAAGCTACTAAATTATTCTCTTTGATTCCTAAATTTGCATTCTTGCTGCACATCACTGTCAGTATGGGCTTTAATAAATTTATGGTTTTAAAGTTCTTACATAATTGGAAGCAAAGAGCCCATAGAATCACAAGAATTTTCTGATTTCTCTATGCTATTTTACTAGATATCCAAATATTTTCTGTTATAAGATAAAGATCTCCCTAGGTATGTAAGAATAAAGTGTTCAACTCTTATAGACATAGTCAGATTTTAAAATACCAAAGTGGAAACAGATCATCAGCTGAAACCATTAGATCTAAGCATAAACTATTCAAATGTAGTAGAAAAATTAACCAATAACTGTTACTATGAATATGAGAATCACATTATAAGTGAAATATTTTTGCTTTAATTGCAGCTATGGTGGTTTTGATTTGGCTGTTAATTAGCATCTGCATTCTAACTTTCTAACCACTTGTCAACATTATAGAGAGTTTATCCAAATATAATTTGGTGCTTGTTGCTCTTATCAAATATTGGTGTCTAGTGAAATAAAATGCAAAGAACTGGTGCTTCTCACATTTTCATGAGTGCTTTGCTGACAATCATTTACTGCACCTCCTTTTCTGTACACAACCACAACTCAAATATAACAGCAGACAAAACAATGTGTTATATTTCTTCTATTCTCATACTAGATTAAGCTGTGTTACCACACACCTGAAATATGATTTGGGCACTTGCAAGAGAACAGCAAAAATGTGTATATATTTAGACAATTATTTAGTTCTCCTTTCTATATTTCATAGCATACATACATACCTATAATTTGTATTTTGACATAGTTTTATGAAGTTGATCCAGTATAGCAGACCAAGTGCCAGAAAACACAGATTTATTCTTTTTTTAAACTTTTATTTAATGAATATAAATTTCCAAAGTACAGCTTATGGATTACAATGGCTTTTTCCCCCCATAACTTCCCTTCCACCCACAACCCTCCCATCTCCAGCTCCCTCTCCCATCCCATTCACATCAAGATTCATTTTCAATTCTCTTTATATACAGAAGATCAATTTAGCATATATTAAGTAAAGCTTTCAACAGTTTGCACCCACATAGAAACATAAAGTGTAAAATACTGTTTGAGTACTAGTTATAGCATTAATTCACATTGAACAACACATTAAGGACAGAGATCCTACATGAGGAGTAATGCACAGTGACTCCTGTTGTTGACTTAACAAACTGACACTCTTGTTTATGGCATCTGTAATCACCCGAGGCTCTTGTCATGAGTTGCCAAGGCTATGGAGGCCTTTTGAGTTTGCCAACTCTGATAATATTTGGATAAGGTCATAGTCAAAGTGGAAGTTTTCTCCTCCCTTCAGAGAAAGGTACCTCCTTCTTTGATGACCTGTTCTTTCCACTGGGATCTCACTCGCAGAGATTGTTCATTTAGGTCATTTTTTTTTTTTTTTGCCAGAGTGTCTTGGCTTTCCATGCCTGAAATACTCTCATGGGCTTTTCAGCTGGATCCAAATGCCTTAAGGGCTGATTCTGAGGCCAGATGCTGTTTAGGACATCTGCCATTCTATGAGTTTGCTGTGTATCTCGCTTTTCATGTTGGATTGATCTCTCCCTTTTTTATTCTATCAGTTAGTATTTGCAGACAGTAGTCTTGTTTATGTGATCCCTTTGACCACAGATTTATTCTTATTGTTATTCTCTTTCTCTCTCTCTGTCTCCCAAATGCACTTGTGTGGACTGATATTGTGGCACAGAAGGTTAAGCTGCCACTTGGAATGCCAGCATCACACATGGGCATCAGTTCAAGTCTCAGCCATTCCACTTCTGATCCAGTTCCCTGCTAATGTGCCTGGGAAAGCAGCAGCAGATGGCCCAAGTCCTTGGCCTCCTGCCATCCATGTGGCAGACCCAGGTGGAGTTCTAAGCTCCTGGCTTTGGCCTTCCCCCTAGTGCCGGCCATTGTGGCCATTTGAGGGTTGAACCCGTAGATAGAAAATCTCTTTTTCTCTGTCACTCTATCTTTCAAGTAAATAAATAAGTCTTAAAAAATACTCATGTATACTCTCACATTGGGGATGAGAAGGAATGAAGAGTTCAGCTATTGATTAGGTAAAGTTTGGCCAGCAAAAACGATTTTAATTTGAACACATGTAACTTTTGTCCTTATGGCTTAGTGTTGTACTTATGTTTACTTGTGGGTGGCAGGGGCACCATAATCTTTTCAGTCTTTATGGTCTCTAGAGGTCTTGAGTTGAACTTGAATGGACTAAGGAATTTACCATTAGCCAGTGCTACTTGTACATTTCCTTGTTTGGCCATAAATGGACATTTGTTGGGTAGGGTCTAGGTGCCAGGGATGGGGAGACGTAGATTAGGAAAATGCAGAAAGCAGAATCTTGGGTACCAGGACATTTTCAGTGTAATTGGTCAAAATTCACAGGGGAAACAATGGAGATTAATTTGCAGAGACAAGTAGCAACCACTGTAGACTGCTTTAGTGCACACAAAGTGAAGAAGCGTTATAGCTACCACGGGACAATTGTAGAGACTTTTTTGAAGAAAGCAACATGATATAATTATTCAGTATTATAATAATTAATTATACAGAATACTATGTATAGAGCCTTTCCTCACAAGAGAAACATAATCTTTGATCCAACACCAAGGTTTTAAAGCTAAGATCATATGACAGGTTATATCTATTAATATCATAAGAAACCTAAGAGGGGCCTTTGGCACAGTGGTTAGGATGCTGGTTCGGATGCCAGCATCCCCTATCAGAGTTCCTGAGGGTCCTGGCTCTGCTGTCAACCCCAGTTTCCTGCTAATGCGTACCCTGGGAAGCAGCAAGGGATGGCTAAGTGTTTGGGTCCCTGCCACCCATGTGGATGACCCAGGTAGAGTTCCTGTCTCCTGACTCCAGCTCCCTAGTAATGCACACCCTGGGAGGCAGCAGGCAATGGCTCAAGAAGTTGGTTCCCTGCCATGCCTGAGGAAGACCTAGTTAGGATTCCTGGCTCGAAGCTGTTGAGGCATTTGAGGAATGAACCAGTGGGTGGAAGATCTCTTTCTGTCTCCAATAAATAAAAATAAATAAGAAAATACAAAAACCCATTATGTTTGAAATTACTGCTAAAGCTTTCTAGAATTTTAAGCAAACTCATTCAACAGTAGAACTCTGAGCCCATTTTTTTGTTTGGGTATCTGACACCTCATGTGACTCAGCCTTACACCTTCCCAGCCTACACTCTGTGGGGGCAGCCTGCAGTGCCCGCCACACTGCACTTGGCAGTGCAGCTCCTGTGCGACAGACTTTCCCCAGGAGGCAAGCCCCTGCTTGGATTTTGAAGGTTTAGTTATTTTAATCAGACTTGGCTTCACTTTGAAACAGGACTTCAGTCCACCTAAAACTCATGTTATCTTGAATTTAATGGTAATGTTTCCTTCAGAAGTGGATAAACTTTGAAGTTTAGCCTTGTCTATTTGTAGTGCCCTTTTCATTTTTTTTTTACACTGAAAAATTGTACCCTTGGATGGGGAGAAAAAAACTATTTGCCACAATTATCTCTTTTAGATACAAGGGACACAGTGAGGGACTGTAGCTTCTTTTCAACAACCTCCTGTGTGCCTTAACACCCCAGGTGTCTTGCCTAAGTGTCGATGAATACTGATTCCATCTTGATGCCCAGCAAAATTTCTGAGTCCTACATTGCTGGAAGTCAGCACTGTACAGTCTGGGGGCAGGGGTGAGGTTTATTGCTTGGCTGCGTTCCTGAAAACTGATAGAGCAGTTTGATTGCTAGCCACAGACCTGGCTCACAGGTTGTGAAGTTGTATACCTGCTGTCCTTTACTTCTGCCACTTCCTGTTTTACTCCCTCCTAGGTTGTAATAAAACAGAGGAGGAAGTTACCTCCTTCCAACAGCATTTACTTTGTATCTATTTTTCATTTGAAACACACACACACACACACACACACACACACACAGACACTGCTCCCATATGCTAGTTTATTCCCCTAAAGCCCTCAATGGCTTGGACTGGGCTGGGTCAAAGCCAGAAGCCAGAAACTCAATCTAGGTCTCCCACATGGGTGACAGGGACCCAGCTACTTGAGCCACCACCAGTGCCTCCTAGGGTCTGCATAGGTAGGAAGCTGTCGTTAAGAGATAGGAATCAAACCCAGATATTCCTGTATGGGATTCAGATGTCTTAATTGGAGTCTAGGCCAAACGCTTGTCTTGCCGTTTGCTTTTTACATGGGAGACTCTGGAGTTTGGTGTGTGGGAGGCGTGTGGCAGGTACTGCGCTAGCTGTGCTCCATATGCTATTACAACACGAGGAAGTCTGGATGGATGGAAGGAGAGTGGTGCAGGAAAGTGCCTTAGGTGGATTGCCAGGATCACACAGGTAACTAGGTTTTGAGTCCTAGTATTTTTGACTCCAGAGCATATGCTCTTTGTACTACATCGAAGCAGTTTAAGACCTCGAATAATTCATCCTGGAAGTTCAGGCTTTATGCCAGTCCCATAGGAAACATGCTGTTGGCTGGGAGCATTGCCTTGCCTGCTCCCTTCAGATGAGGTGGATTTAATTAGTTTCTCTAACCCTTCGGCCAGTTTATCTAGTTGCACCTAAAGCCTTTTTAACAGTTTTATTTCAGCCAGATATGGATAATCTTTTTATTTCAGCCAGATATGCTAATCTTTGTTTTGAATTTGATAAATTAAATTCAATTTACTTAACATTTATTGAGTGTTTTTTTTTTTTTTTTTTTTTTTTTTGCCAGGCATTGTGTTACAACCGTGGCCTATTTAGGGAGAGAGACTTTATAAGGCATGGCTAATAACTATTATCTTGTGCAGTTCCCTGAATGATAGAGTGGAAGCCTATACAAGGGACCATGGGAACATATGAGGAAACAACTTTGCCTTGAAGGAGGATGCCAGGGCATGCTACATGTGATCAGAACTGTGAGGAGCAAGAACTAAGAATGTTCCAGAGGACAGCAGGAAATTTATGTTTTATGGGGCAGTGGGTTAGGCCACTGCCTACAGCACTGGCCTTCCATATCTGAGTGCTGGTCTGAGTCCCAGCTGCTCTGCTTCCTATCCAGCTCCCTATTTAAGCACCTGCAAAAACAGCAGAAGATGCTCCAAGAGCTTGGACTTCTGCCACCCAAGTGGGAGATCCAGATGGAATTCCTGACCCCTGGCTTTGGCCCGGCCCAGCTCTTGCCATTGCACCCATTTGGGTAGCGAACGAGAGGATGAAAGATCTCTCTCTCTCTCTCTGTCCATTTCTCTGTCACTCTGACTTTCAAGTAAGTACAATAAATCTTTCTTAAAAAAATAAATTCATTTCATGTGATTGGGACAGCATGAGCAAGTATGTGAATATACCTGGCACGTATGGAGGATGTTAGAGTCGTAGATTGTAAAAATAGACTCTTGCCTTTCCTGTTTCTGGTTCCTGTCAATGTGGTGTTGCACGTCCTTTCGTTAAGAGGTGGAGTCACAGGCAGGCTTTTAGCACAGTGGATAAGATGCTACTTGAAATGCCCACATTCCATATTGGAGTGCCTGGGTTTGTCTTCTTGTTGTTTTTTTAAGATTTATCTTCTTTATCTGAAAGAGTTATATAGAGAGGTATAGACAGAGAGAGAGAGAGGTCTTCCATCCACTGATTCACTCCCTAGATGACCACAGTAGCCGGAGCCGTGCCGATCTGAAGCCAGGAGCTTCTTCTGGGTCTCCCACGTGGGTGCAGGGGCCCAAGGACTTGAACCATCTTCTACTGCTTTCCCAGGCCATAGCAGAGAGCTGGATCTGAAGAGCACCATCCGGGAGTAGAACCAGCACCCATATGGGATGCTGACGCTTCAGGCCAGCGCTTTAGCCAGCTGTGCCACAGCGCTGGCCCCAGGAGTGCTTGGATTTGAGTCACAGCTCCGCTCCCCATCCCAGCTCCCTGGTAATGTACACCTTGAGAGACAGCAGACTTGAACCATATTTGAGTTCTTGCCACCCAAATGGGATACCCAGATGCATGCAGTTCCAGCCTTCTGACTGCTGCCTGGCCCTGCTCTGGCTGTTACAGGCATTTGAAGAGTGAACCAGCAAATGAATGATATTTTCTCTCTCTCCCTCTGTCTCTCGCTTCCTCTCTTCCTTCTCTCTCCCTCTCTCTCTCTCTCTCTCTCCCTCTCCCTCTCCCTCTCCCTCCCCCCCCTTTCTGTTTCCATCTTTTTCTCTTTCATGCATGCACCCTGTGGAGGGGTGGGGTGGGGCGGAAGGTGGAGTCATTTTCCTTATCCCTGAAGTTGAGTTGAGCATGTGACTTGATTGGAAAATAAACATTAGCAAATGTGAAAGAAGCCACAATTTGAAAAGGGCGTTCATCTGCAGCAGGTGTCTGTGCCGGGAGCCCTGATACCACCTTGGTTGTCTGGAGAGGAAGTGAGGCTTGGGCTGGCAGTCTTTGAAGCACTAGACATGTAAGTGAGATCATGTAGTTACCAACTGACCCACTTTCACCACAAACATGTGCGAACAGGTGTCAGCCACCATTTTCCCTGATTTGTTTTTTCTCCTAGTTTGGTGTGTTTTGTTTTGCAGCAAAGCTGATGCACTGAGGAGGGTACATGTAGAATATGGCCCTGTGGGTTGGAGGAGAGGCTGACGAGGGAGCAGATTTGCAGCTTCTCCTGTATCATGTTAAGGAGTTTATACCTGTTTCCAGTGCAGGCTTCCCAAACATCATTGATCCATGTATCACTCTTTTATCTTTATTCCACCTGCTAAATAGATTAATTCTTTTCTTTAAATTATCTGATTTTTTATGCTGAAATTTATTTTAAAGGCAATATCAACTTGATGTTCCCAGTTTGATGTATGTGAATATAGCTGGCACATATGGAGGTTAATTCTGTGTTTTTAAACCTAAAAAAAAAAAAAACAATTAAAATTTTTTTATTTGAAAGGCAGTGACACACACATGCACATACATACAGAGACACACAAAGATATTCTATCTGCTGGTTTACTCCCCGAAAGCCCACAACAGCTAGGGCTGGGCCAGGTTGAAACCAGGAACCAGGAACCCAATGCATGTCTCCCTTGTGGGTGGCAGAAACACAAGTGATTGAGCCACTACCTACTGCCTCCTGGGTGCATATTGGAAGGAAGCTGGAATCAGAAGTGCAGCTGAGAGTCAAACTCAGGCACTCTTGATATGGCATGCAAATGTCCCACATGGCACTTTAACCACTGCACCAAATGGCCTGTTTGCTCTCAGAAGTCATTTCATATGTTAGAATGGTGCATGCCAGGATCTCCTGCTTCCATCAGGAGGAATCAGAGCCCATGGAGAGGAGCTTGAAGTCAAGTGGTTGCTGCAGAAGTCCTTGTGGGTACGGGCAAGGGCACACAGATGTTCTTGGTGAGGGATGTGATGGATGGGGGTGGGACTGGGAAGTTGAAGGAGAAGAGGGAGTATTAATAGGACGAAGAGAACTGGCTCAGGCCATGTGTGGATACAGCTACTGTTAAGAAAGGGAAGAGAGAAAAAGTAAGCATGATGGATCTGATGTTGCACTTGCTGAGTTAGAGACAGTGGGCCATTTGAGGATGTAAGTGTAGCAGGTATTTGCATTTGTGGATCTGGGCTTCAGATATTTTTGAAGTCATCAACTCATGGGTGGAAGTTGAAGTCAAGAGAGTCGAAGATATCATATAGAGGAAGTATCTTAGCACAGTGATCTTCAGCTTCTGTTATTAATCGTATTCCAAAGAGCCATAACTTTCTCCAGCTATGGAAAGTGAGTGGTTCATATACTCATATGTAAGAGTCCCCACATGGGAGTGCAGTGTACTTGGGTAGATTGAGAAAATGTCTCACTGATCATTTCAGTGCACTGTCCCGCACCCTGTGCTGACTGAGAGTGAAGGGAGTTGCAAAACTGGGGACAAGGAGTTAGTAAAGAGGGGGTGCTCCGAGGGGTGGACCTGTTTAGGAGGGTGAAAACTGTTCCAGAGCCGGCGCCGCGGCTCACTAGGCTAATCCTCCGCCTAGCGGCGCCGGCACACCGGGTTCTAGTCCCGGTCGGGGCGCCGGATTCTGTCCCGGTTGCCCCTCTTCCAGGCCAGCCCTCTGCTGTGGCCAGGGAGTGCAGTGGAGGATGGCCCAGGTGCTTGGGCCCTGCACCCCATGGGAGACCAGGAAAAGCACCTGGCTCCTGGCTCCTGCCATCGGATCAGCGCGCTGCGCCGGCCGCAGCGCGCCGGCCGCGGCGGCCATTGGAGGGTGAGAACCAACGGCAAAGGAAGACCTTTCTCTCTGTCTCTCTCTCTCACTGTCCACTCTGCCTGTCAAAATAAAAAAAAAAAAAAAAAAAAAAAAAAAAAGAAAACTGTTCCAGAAACAAAAGAACCTCAAGATGAACTTCAGCCACAGTGGCAAATTTTGAAGAGCAATGCAGTAGAATGAAGATTATTTGTTAATCATAGCTGTCTCATGGCAGTATAGTAGTTGACCTACAATGGGAGTGAAGTAAAGGTTTGGGTGAATGATTTATGTAGAACTGTTTTGTATTTGAAACACTCCACATCTCGTAAATATTTATGGCAGACAGGATTTGTTAATCGTACTACTTTGGGTTCGGAAATCCATGTGGGTTTTAAAAAATGTTCTTTTTCTGTCTCTGGTCAATGTCTCAGAAGAGCTCCTACTTGAGGATCTTAATCCTGACCTCAGTGCCAAGCAACATTCGGGCCTACCTTCCAGAAATAATGCTGGGGGGTGAGGATGCTGACTTGATGATCACTCCAGACAGGGGCCCCTTGCTTCTTCCCTGTCCCAGGTTCCCAGGAGCGAGTCACTTGCTGCATGCAGATGGGCACTGAAGGAATGCATAGAGTTCAGTGGCAGAACCAGGGTGCCACCCACCCACCCACCAGGACAATACTTACATTCCTATTAGCAGCTCCTTTTGGAATTATTATTTTAAACACGGATGAATTTCTGTCTGGCTTTGCATAAGCTAAGGAGAGGCCCCTGATGCAGACAGACGCTTCCTCGCATCCTGCCCGGAGAATTCTCAGCAGCTCACATTCGCTTGACATCTGGCATGCCTGACTGCTATGAGGGTGGCTTCCCCCTCAATGTGCCCAGAAAGCATTCCTGCTGTGCCCCTTCTGTCCAAGTACAAACGCTTCATAGGAAATGAATAAGGATGGGTCCAGCTTTTCTGGAAGGAATCAAGGAACCCCTCACCCAGCCGGCCCTGGCTCTGACATCCAGCTTCGGGAAATTTGACAAGCCCTTGGGCAGAGGTTGTGCACTCTTGGCACCTTTGTCCCTTCCTCCTCCTATCCACCACCCACCCCACCTCGCCCCCAAGCACTGCCCACGCCTCTGTTTGTTCCAGGAGGAACTTAGCTCCAGAATCTTCGGAATGCAAAGGCAGAGCTTTCACTGAAGATTCACCAGGGTAGCTGGATTTAGTTATCTGCCATTGAGAATGTGGCACTGTGATTTACTTAGGTGGGGACACAGTTTGAAATAATGGAAACAAGGCCAGCGCTGCGGCTTAATAGGCTAATCCTCCGCCTGCGGCACCGGCACCCCAGGTTCTAATCCCGGTTGGGGTGCCGGATTCTGTCCTGGTTGCTCCTCTTCCAGTCCAGCTCTCTGCTGTGGCCGGGGAGTGCAGTGGAGGATGGCCCAAGTGCTTGGGCCCTGCACCCCATGGGAGACCAGGAGGAAGCACCTGGCTCCTGGCTTTGGATAGGTGCAGCGCGCAGGCTGTAGCAGCCATTTGGGGGGTGAACCAATGTGAACCAATGGAGGGAAGACCTTTCTCTCTCTCTCTCTCTCATTGTCTAACTCTGCCTGTCAAAAAAAAAAAAAAAAAAAAAAAAAGAAATAATGGAAGCAATCCAAAGCTAGACTTACAAATAATTCAGTGTACTATATTCATTTCTACCTTCTTTCCAAACATAAACATAAAATATTAAAATGATAAAAAGAAATGGGTAGGGTTGGGTGTTTGGTCTAGTGGCCTAGATGCTTGTATCCCATGTCAGAGTGTCTGGGTTCAAATTCTAGTTCCTTTCCAAATTTCACCTTCCTGCTAATGCACACCCTGGGAGGCCACAGATGACGGCCCAGGTACTTGGGTCCCTGCCTCCCATGTGGGAGACCAGGGTGGAGTTCTGGGCTCCTTGGCTCCGGCTTGGGCCAACCCTGGCTGTTGCAGACAGTAATCTCCAGTTGGGATAGGGTCTCTCTTTGTCTCCCTGCTTCTCAAAAACTCAGTGAAATTAAAAAGAGAAAACAGAAAATGGGTATGACAAGAAGGTGAAGGTGCCAAAATGAAAGTGAAAGGAAAGCCTTTCGCTTGTTCCTGGCTACTGTCTTTCCAATTCCACTTTTTGCTCCAGCCTAATGAATGCATTTGTAAGTAAAACCCGCGTGCTGTCTTCGCTCTGTCTTCCGACTGCTGCAAATATCAGCTCAGCCCTCTTTCAGATCCACTTCAAGGAAGCACAGGCTGGAAATTTCTCCCCCATGGTTTGTCGGAACTGGCTGCACACCCTGGATCCAATTGCTCCCAGAGGTGAGCGGGAGCCAGCACTGAGCTGAGTGAGTCAGGCGGACCTGCGTGGAAGGAGGTAGGTGAGCCAGAAACTAATGGGAAAAATAGGGGGTCGTCGCTAATTTTGATGTGAGGAAATCGGAGAGGCTCTTCTGCGTGCCAGGGTATTTGAATATTTGGCAAACAGCTGGCTGGGCTCTGGGAAAGCATCTCTTGATTGGCCTTTCAGATGTTCAGAGATAAAATGAGGCAGCCCGCACGCCAGCACATAGCTCATAGGCTTGCAGTCAGTTTTGAATTTAGATTTGAATTGTGATATCAATGTCATGGTGGCACATGCTTTGAGAAAGTACTTACCGAGAATAATTGAAAGATTCAGTGTGAAGCTTCTGAAAGCCGTAATTTAAAGTTCCAGAAGCCTCCGTATTACTCTCACCATTAAAATTTAAAGTGACAGGAGCCCAATTATGTATGGTTATTTTCTTAAATAAAATCATATTTCTACCCCAAGTGAAAGATTCATGGCTGCCCACTAATCTCTGTCAGGAGAGCCCATCTCTGTCACGTCCAGCATCCACCAGAGGATGCTTCGCTTTATCCCGGGGACAATGGCGGCGCTGGGGGCAGCAAAGCTGGAAGGCCTGGGCCGCCAAGGAGCTTGACTTGCGGGAAGCTGATTTGCATGATAATCACCATTATGGATCCTCTCTGGTGCCAGCCTCCACACTTAACCAAATGCAGTATAACTTTAATAGCAGCTGGGAAGCCCGAGGAGGGGCCGCGGCTCACATTTTGCAAAGCCTGCATGACGTCAAAAGCTGCTAGTTAAGAGAGGCAGCTGCTTGTAAAGCTAAGCCACACCGTGCAGCGGAGACGTGGAAACCAACTTAAAACCTGAAAAAGGACATCACGTCGGGGACTATTGAAAGATATGAACACTTCCCCCTTTCCTTTGAACTCAAAGAAGTGTTTCCCAGAAAAAAAAAAATCTTGTCTTACAAGGATGTCTGTGACCCTTGAAACCACAGCATAAAAATAGATTCATGGAACTCCAGAAAGAGTTGTAGTGCAGAAAACCTAGTCTCAATCAGTTGAAAGGACAGAGCCAGATTTTTTTTTTTTTTTTTTTTTTTTTGAGACAGAGGCGCGGGTCGGGGAGAGTAAGAGACAGACAGAGAGATTGTCCATCTGTTGGTTCACTCCTCAAATGGCTGGGCCAAGTTGAAATAAGAAATCAGGAACTCCATCCCAGTCTCCTACATGGGTGGCAGGGGCCGAAGCACTGGGGCCATCTTCTGTTTTCCCAGGCACGTTAGAAGTGAGGTGGATCTAAGCTGGCACTGCGGCTCACTAGGCTAATCATCCGCCTGCGGCGCCGGCACCCCAGGTTCTAATCCCGGTTGGGGCGCCGGAATCTGTCCTGGTTGCTCCTCTTCCAGGCCAGCTCTCTGCTGTGGCCTGGGAGTGCAGTGAAGGATGGCCCAAGTGCCTGGGCCCTGCACCCCATGGGAGACCAGGAGAAGCACCTGGCTCCTAGCTTTGGATCGGCGCAGCGCGCAGGCTGTAGCAGACATTTGGGGGGTGAACCAACGGAAGGAAGACCTTTCTCTCTCTCTCTCTCTGTCTAACTCTACCTGTCAAAAAAAAAAAAAAAAAAAAAAAGAAAAAAGAAAGAAATGAGGTGAATCTAAAGTGGAGCAGCTGGGACTGAAACCGACACTCCTATAAGAGATGTTGGCTTTGCAGTGGCTGCACCACAACACTAGACCCTAGAGCCTGACTTTAGAATATGACTCTTTCCACCGATTTCTTTGGTCTGTTTGATTTTACTTTATACTGCATTATGATTTGGGGAAAATAGTAGGATGGTAGCCAGAATGGCAATGAAAAATTGCACAGGACCAGTCAAGCTTAAACCACCATTATTTATGAAAAACTGTATTCCTTAGGGTTCCCAGGAACAAAGGAGCGTGTGAAGTGACTGATATTATGATGCATGATGTTGAATGATATAGACATCTAAGCAATGTCTTACAAACAATAAATCAAATGATTTCTCCAAAGTTTTACAGTTTGATAAAATATTTACAAGGAGGTCTTGGTTCTGCTGAGTTTTGTCATGACATTAGCTAGCTAGCACTTTGGCAGTTTGCAAATTTGTTTTCCGTGTTCTGGTTTTGGCCTTGGGATCTATCTACCTTTTTACAAAACTGATCCTGTGGCATGAACTCAACCTCTCTTCCTTCCCTTCTGTTCACATCTCAGGAAGAGATGTCCACTTTCACTTGTGACCATAATCCCACCTCTGTGCTTAGACTTTTGCTGTAAATTGTTTGATCTCTTCCATTTTCCAGCTGTGACATTCTATTGGCCTCTTCCTAAAATAAAATCCTTTCTTAAATTCCCTACCGTCAGACTCCTTTCTCCCAGGAAGGATATTTCTTCTTGCTGTGACTTTGAACAGTCCAGAGAATGAGATCCCATATTCTTTTTTCTGCAACGCTTTGCAGCGACTTGAAATCAAATGGACTATAAAAGAGATGGCAATAATTCCGGTGCTCTGGCCAAGTGAATGGGGAGTGCAAGTGAAGGCTGAGTCCCAAGGTAATCCTGTGGAAAGCCTGATTGTCAAACCAATCGGGCAACTCAAGACAAGGGATTATCAAGTTACAGCAGCCCAGGATACTTGGATTAATATACATTCATTAGGTAGGGAAGTTTATGCTTTTATGGTTCATGTAGAGGAGCTATGGCTGATTAGCTCACTCTGGATGCCAAAGACTGCAAACCCATCCCTCGAGATGGTCCTCAGCAAACTGGCCCCATGTAAGCCTTAGCTCTCTGTCACCAGGAAGCAGGTGACCTATTGATACTCCATCCTGATTACAAATGATTCGTTTTCCTTTTAATTTAGAAGGCAGAGAGACAGACAGACATATAGATAGACAGAGCTCCCATCTGTCAGTTCACTCTTCAGATGCCTGCAGTGGCCACAGCTGGGTCAGGCTGAAGCTGGGAGCGGGAAACCCAACTATGGCCCAACAGCCATAACCTGCTGCCTCCCAGGGTCTGCAGGAAGCTGGAATTAGGAGCTGGAGCTGGGTATGGAACCCAGGCACTCAGACAAGGAATGCAGGCATCTTAACTGCTAGGTCAAATGCCCGGTCCACAAATGATCATAAATATGGCTCCATCCCTGTGCCACATAGCACATCAGGCCTGAAAGAAGAGTTGGACTGCCCTCCACCTGTCTGCTTGGCTTGTATGCCCATGCTGCCTCCTTCTCTTGCAGAGAAGTGTGGGTAGCTCTTTTAAAAGTGGCCAAAAGACAAGAAAAGAACCTGAAGCAACTTGATAGAGCTGTGGGATTCTCTTTCAGGACCATCTTCCAAAGCAATGAGGAGTTTGTGTAGAATATTCACAACAGTGCAATGACCTACACCAGAAGACCCTGTGCTTTGTGGAACTGGCCATAGGAGCAGTGGAGAATGCTGTGGACACATGCTTGGTTGACTGTCTCATCTTGTGCATTTCCCATCAGGGTGCACACAGAAGCGAGTCTTCATTAGAAACCAGTGCAGCGTGAGTAGCTGACAGCAGGAATGACCACAGGAAGTGCACATTTATACAACGCTGTGGAAAAGACCCAGCAGCCTGGCTATGTCAGATCATCTCACTGCTCACCAAAGACAGCTGAAGTGGGCTTTTAATTATGACCACCAGATTTTCTATGGCCATAGTCCTTAATAGGAGCATCTGATTAGGTTAATTGTCTAGTTGATGAAAAGAACACTTAAATTAGTAATGCTGGGTTTGTTATTTATTGGTGGTTTTACATTCTGATTTTTTTGCTGGCTACAAATGACAGGCACCTCTTATCTGATTTGTTTTTGAGGTCACTTCTCTTCCTTCCTTCACCTTTGTGTGATTTTTTTTAGATTTGTTAATGGAGATTGAGCAGGCTGAGTGACTATTAAACTCTTTTCCATAGACAGTAAAACCCATTAACGTGGACCTCACTAAATTTGGAATTTATGAAAATGAGGGCAGGGCCTGGGTTAAAGTTTACTTTTGTGTTGTCTCTGAACTAAAGCTTTGCTGAGCTAATCAGTAGAATAAGGGTGGCACTGTTCATGTAAAAAACAGACTTTCCAGGCATTTTTGAGAGCAGCCTCTAAGGCCAGTGATGCAGTAGTGCTGCATAGTAGTGCCCAAGGACTTGGGCCCAGCACCCTCATGGGAGACCAGGAGAAGCACCTGGCTCCTGGCTTCGGATCAGCGCAGTGCGCCGGCTACGTAGTGTGAAGACCAGGCCCTCGCTCGCTTTGTGACCTTCTCTGTGTACCTTCCCCTCCTCCATAAACTGGGGAGAGTTATCTGCTTTATGGGGCTGCAGTGAGGGTTAGGTTTAATGTACAGACAATGCCTGGTGTGAAGTGGTTACTTCAAAGCTGGCAGGTGCTTATTGCCTATCTGGAATAAGTAAGGAGTTAATTTCAAACACCTCTCTCTCTCTCTTTTTCCATGAAAGCAGGGTCCCTTGATACTTCAGAGTTTTGTTAACCTCATCTGAGATGTTGCTTTATAGTTATTAGTGAAGGAATGGTATGGTTGTAAGGAGCAGGAGCTTTGGCCTCAGCCAAGGTCAGGTTTGGAAGTAGTTTCACCATGTCTTAGCCACGGATCCTAGGAAAGTTATTTAACTTTCAAGTCTTGTCTTCTAGTTGGTAAAAATAGAATGATTTTACTTGTCTGAGTTCATTGGTGCTGCTGTAATAAAATACTTGAGTCTGGGTAATGCTTGGATAGAGATCTATTCTCATGGATCTCAAGGCTGGAAAGTGAATCAAGGTACCGGCATCAGGACAGGAACTTCGAGCTGCATCATCCCATGGTGGAAGTAGAGAGGAGAGAGGAACAGAGAGAAGAGGGAAAGAGGGCGCTGAACTCACTCTTTTATACGTGGAGACAGTCCCGCCTGTGAGGGTGGAGCTCTCATAGCCTACTCACACTTAATGGCTCCCTCCTCCGTTACAGTGCTAATTAAATTTCAACATGAATTTTGGAGGGGACAAAAATTCAAATCATAATGAGACCTGCTCCAGGTCTGTCATATGGACTAAATAAACATCATGCACATGAAGTGTTCAGTCTGCACTTTAGGCTTTCGTGTGTTCCCACTTGTCTTCTTTAAATCACCCACATTAATGATTTTACTTTAGATATTATCTCCATTCAAGATGAGAATTTTAAGTATGCAAATAAAAAATTACAGCAAGATTGAATAGAAAGGGAGAAGAAAGGAGGAGTAGTGTTTCAAGAGCAGATGCACAAAGGCTTCAGGTTAGATGAAATTCCTGAATGCAATGAAACTTGATATGTAAATCATAAAAAAGAGTAGACCAGGCCGGTGCCGCGGCTCACGAGGCTAATCCTCCGCCTAGCGGCGCCGGCACCCCAAGTTCTAGTCCCGGTCGGGGCGCCGGATTCTGTCCCAGTTGCCCCTCTTCCAGGCCAGCTCTCTGCTGTGGCCCGGGAGTGCAGTGGAGGATGGCCCAAGTGCTTGGGCCCTGCACCCTCATGGGAGACCAGGAGAAGCACTTGGCTCCTGGCTTCGGATCAGTGCAGTGCGCCGGCTGCAGCGGCCACTGGGGGGTGAACCAATGGAAAAGGAAGACCTTTCTCTCTGTCTCTCTCTCTCTCTCACTGTCCACTCTGCCTGTCCAAAAAAAAAAAAAAAAAAAAAAAAGAGTAGACCAGGGGCTGCCTGCAATGCCTGCATCCCATGTAAATGTCAGCTCAAGTTCCACTTCCACTTCCAATCCAGCTTCCTGCTAATGTGCCTGGGAAAGCAGCAGATCTTGGTTCCCTGCCACCCATGTGGGAGACCCAAGTGGAGTTTCAGGCTCGTAGGTTGTACCAGGCCTGGCCATTGTATCCATTGGGAAGTGAACCAGTGGATGGACCATCTCTCTCTCTCCGCCTTTCTCTGTAACTCTGCCTTTCAAATAAATAAATAAATAAATAAATCTTTAAGAAAAAAAAAGTATAGGGAGGCCAACACTGTAGTATAGGGAGATAAGCTGCCACCTGGGATGCTGGCATCCCATATGGGCTCCTCTTCAAGTCCTGACTGTTCCACTTCCAATCCAACTCCCTGCTAACAGATGGCCTGGGAGAGCACCAGAAGATGGCCCAAGTGTTTGGGTCCTTGCCACCCATGTGGAACACCCTGATGAAGTTCCTGGCTCCTGGTCCAGCCCTGACTGTTGCTACCATTTGTGGCGTGAACCAGCAGATGGAAGATCTCTCTCTCTTTTTCTCTCGCTCTCATTCTCTCTCTCTCTCTGTAACTCTGGCTTTCAAATAAATAAATAAATCTTAGAAAAAGAGAAAAGTGTGGATCAATGGCCAGCTCACAATATTCACTGACAAGAAAAGCAGTAGGCCTATGCTGAACCTTATTTTCGTCTTCTTTCTTTTCCCTTACACTTCATTGGCTATGTGAGTGCAAGACATAAGTGCTGTGATGTCT
The DNA here is from genome assembly GCF_964237555.1 of Oryctolagus cuniculus. Taxonomy (NCBI): domain Eukaryota; kingdom Metazoa; phylum Chordata; class Mammalia; order Lagomorpha; family Leporidae; genus Oryctolagus; species Oryctolagus cuniculus. Next base: position 16,050,145 of record NC_091445.1, on the reverse strand, counting down.
TGCACGGAGACTGTAATTTACCCTCCCCTTAATGACGGGCTTACCTAGTTTGTAGAATCCATCGCCACGACAGATCAGATGGAATTACCTCAATGACTGGCAAATCGGTGCCACTCATGGGAAATGAAAGCAGCCAGGTGTCTGTTTATTAAGTGCTCTTCAATAGGAAAAATGCACTCTGCTGAAAAATCTCATCCATACTATTTCTGTAGAAGAAAGAAGTGCCCACCTTCCACAGAAGACAGAATCACTTTCTTGAGGTCGGTATTACAATACAAATTCACAATGATACACATTATAAAAATCAGATTTTTTTTTCCTTCTTTGCATGAACAGCAGACTCTTGTAAAAATAACGAGTAGGGATGGAACAGTAGGGCTGTTGGGGCTGTGTGTCTGAGACTCTCCAGGTCTGCTTGATTGAAGGGGGTCATTTTTAAAAGCCAAGTCATTATGGGCATTGTGAGTCAGTAGGTTAAGCCACTGCTTGGGATGCCCACATCCCATATGGTGTTAGAGTGCCTGGGATTGAGTCTTGTCTCTACCTCCACATCAAATCCAGATTCCTAGTAATGCGCACCTTGGGAGGCATCAGGTGATAACTCAGATACTTGAGTCCTTGCCACCCACATAGGAAACCTAGATGTAGTTCCAGACTCCTGGCTTTAGCCTGGCCCAACCCTGGCTGTTGCAGGCATTTGAGGAGTGAACCAGCAGATGAACGATATCTCTCTTTCTCTGTCTCTGTTTCTTTCTCTATCTTGCCATCTCTCTCTGTCACTCTGCCCTTCAAATTAATTAATTAATTAATAATTAAGATATTCAGGGGCTGGTATTCTGGCATAGTGGGTTAAACCACCACCTTCCATGCCAGCATCCCATATGGGCCCCATTTCAAGTCTTGACTGCTCCACATCCAGTCCACCTCCCTGATGATGTGCTTAAGAAAAAAGCAGAGGATGGCCCAAGTGTTTGAGCCTCTGCACCCACATGGGAGACCCAGATGAAGCTCCTGGCTCCTGGCCTCAGCCTGGCTCAACCCTGGCCGTTGTCATTTGGGGAGTGAACCAACAGATGAAAGATCTCTCTCACTCTCTCTGCCTCTACCTTTGTCTAACTCCCCCTTTCAAATAAAAATTAAATAAATCTTTAAAGAACATTCAGAGAGGGGAAAGATTTAAAAAAAAATTAAGTCAGTTTATTGTGTTGACAACCAATGGTTCAGCATGTAAGAGTCTTCATATAGTTTAATTTACAAGTCAGAAAAAAAAATCCTTTGTCAGACCATGTTTTCTAAGATTTGGGTCAAACAAAGCAATCCCTCTAATGCACATGGCATTGAATAGCTTCATTTGATCACATCTGGAAGTACTAAATGTTAATTGCTAAAATATGGCATTCCTTTTTTAGCTCTAGCACATCAATAAGATGAGCAATAATAACTAATATTTATTGAATGCTTCCTATGTTTGGGCCTTGTTCTAGATGCTGAGGGTATAATGAGAACTAAAAAAAAAAGACTTCATCTCATGTTGCCAACAACAATCTTATGAAGATTGCATATTAGTTTTTAGAGTTTAAGTGATATGTCTGAGTTGGACAGCTCTACAAAGGCAGAGTTGTTAGAGTAACCTAGACCCCAAAATCTAGTGACATAACAAGAGGGAAAGAGCCCCTTGAACCAGCGGAGCTGCCATATCTGCTCTGCACTGCTTAGGTTTCCACTCTTGCTTTCCCTGGGTGAAGGCTCGCAGGTGTTCTCTCTAAGGGCTCTCCTTGGTTCAGTTGTACTGTTGACTACTCACAGCAAACTCGCCACAGCTTGTAGTCAAGAGGGCCTGAGAATACAGCCTTTGGGGTCATATGCCCCTTAAAATCAATTTTATTAATAAAAGCAATGAGGGAGGGTGGGGATTTTAGGGCAATTGTGACCATCTCAACAAAAGCATTGTTTCAGTGAGGAATTTTGACCCCAAACATGTCCAGGTGACAGATAATCTTCTGACTTTGAGATACACCTAGGTCTATTTGCCATTTCTTTTCAAGTAGCATCATATCCAGGGTACGTATATATGTGTATAGTGTGTGTATGGAATATTTAAATGTTCAGGATTTGTGAGATATCATGAATATTCCACAATTCCACAGTAGACTCTGACCATCTGCAGGAGCTAATGCAAAATTTCACACTAGAAGTCCATTGGCTTTAATTTTTGGCAGAAAAGCTTGTAAAACCCCCAGGATTTATATTGCTTGTATCCTCAGCTTTCAAAGATAGATGTTATAAGAATTGTGTTCTTAGAGAAATGTCTTTATAGAAATAAAGTGAAGATAAGGTTTTGAGTACGACAAGTACTCAATAAATGAATCAGACAACTCTGACCCAGCTCTTCAAAGATTCTCAGAATTTCTGGTCTATGCTGGTAAAGTTTAAGCATTTAATTTTACTATAGAAAAAGCAATGAACAAGTATGTGCTGAGAACATACTTAGATATGAGTTGTATTGAAATGGGCCCAGAGGTTCTTGCACTGTTGTCGGGGCCACAGGTACATGGAGGAGATAAGCCAAGACAAAATTCAAGGTCAAATACATATATTGTTGCACTGCCTGGACTGTGACACTTCTCCGCTAACATAATGTAGTCTCTGATGAGCTCAGTGGTTCACATGGAGCTGCTCTGTGCAAGGCTATCTATATAAGGTCTAGCTCTTTGTATCCTATTGCAGTGGCATCAAGATGAGACAGGAGAACAAAGACTAAGGTTTTAAGCTGTAGCTAGTATACTTATTTTGCTCCAGGCCTCATCTAGGGGAGGGGAGGTATCTGCTTGCGGGGGTCTGCCAAGAGGGAGGCAGTTCCAGACCATTTATTTTTAAAAAAATTTTATATATTTGAGAGGAAGAGCATCAGAGAGGTATGGGAGAAAAAGAGATCTTCTATTCACTGGTTTACTTTCCAGATGACTGAAACAACCAGTGGTAGGCCAGTCTGAAGCCAGGAGCCAGGAACTCCACTCAGGTCCTCCATGGTGGCAGCGGTCCAACCACATGGGCCATATTCCACTGCCTTCCCAGGAACATTAGCAGGGAGTTGGATCAGAAATCGGGCAGCTGTGGCTTGAACTGGCACTCTGACGTGGGATGCCAGTGTTGAAAGCCATGGCTCAGCCTGGTCTACCATGCCATCCCCTCTAGACCAATTTTATCACAGTGGCCCCATGGTAGTAGAAAGAAGCAATCCAGAAAGAGTAAGAACCTCAGACGTACCCCTAGAGAACCCACAGTCTACAAAAGCTAAAGTTATAACCTTTTCTTTCAATCCACCAGAGGCTCCACCCACTTACAAGAGGTTTAGTTGAGTCTGGTGACTTGATTCAGTGACCTTGTCTCTTTTTCTTCTTGGGGGAGGGGTGTGGTCAGGCTGAGTGGGGGTCTGCAGAGGGAGCAGATTGGGGTGGACCTCTGCTCTGCTCTTTTCCTTCTAGAGTCAACACCAGGTACTTTGGAGGCACCCTAACAAGTCCCAGTCACGGTTTTCATCCCTGAATTTAATTCTCACTGAATTAAGTATATCCAGAGAGCTAATATTATACAGAATGTTTAGCAACAACCAAGTGCTAAACTGTGTGATATTGTTTATCACAGAGGAATCCAGATAAGGGGCAAAGCAGTGTGGATTTGTTTTGGGGGGTAAGCGTCTTAGGTTGTGGTGCAAATGGGGTTCCAAAGGGTAAAATAGCAGCTAATTAAGAAGGCAGAAGAGGAAGTGAACAAAGATTCAGAAGAGCTCAGAGATCAGTTGCTCTGCATGCTTGCCCTGTTGGGGCAGGGTCAGGGGGCTTGCTAATATTGGAGATGCTATTCAGTAGGAGGTTTGGGCCAAGTGGAATGTAGCAGGCAGGGGCGATTCTGCATCCAGAGTGATGGCATCAGGATAGGGAGCCCTCCAATCACAAGCTGGGTCTCAGCCGGCAGTCAGACTCTTGCACACAAAACTTGAACCAGAATCATCCCTACTCAAGTGGAATTCTGCTCCAGGTGAGGCACAAGGTATGATAGGAAATTGGGAAGCTGATAAGGGCAAGGACTGGTTGACATGTCTGGCACTAGTAGGGAGACAGAGAAATGGAGAAGCAGCAGCACAGAATAAACTCAGCACAGTTCAGTGTGGCCAAGTAGGGAACTGCCTGGCCTGAGACAGCTTTCCTCTGCTCTGAGGAGGAAGGGTGGAAGGCCACCGCAGGATTGAGCCCAAGAGGAGACTTCAGGGGCCCTCGCTTACAGCTGAGATGAAGGCATAGGAGAAGTGACGTCACTTGGAAGGAGTGCAGACAACATCAAAGGAAGTGTTGGCAGAAAGAGGAGGCCACCAGATTCCAGGCTGTGGAGAACAGAGCCTGACCAAGGAGGGGATGGGGCAGAGGATGGGATGTGGTAGAAATACAGAAGAGGGGACTGCAAAAGATGTTTCAGATTAAGATGATAAGATGATGATAGGCCTCAGCGACAAGTGTCATATAATGATTCAGAAAAAAGATCCTGAAATGACTTCAGATGAATTTTAAGTTTTAAAAATCTATTTGAGATAAAGCAAGAGAGAGAGAGAGAGAGAGTAAGAGTTACCGTTTGCTGATTCATTCTTCAAAGCTTGGGCCAGACCTAGTTGAAGCCTTTTGAGTAGTGAACCAGAAGATGGAAGATCCTCTCTCTCTCTCTCTCTCTCTGATGTTCTGCCTTTGAAATAAATAAATCTTAAAAAAAAAAAGGAGACAACCATCAGAGAATCATCTTGTTACCATCAGCAAAAATGGAGACAAATCAAGATATTGAGAAGCTTCTGTGACCTGCCGTTACCCAGGCCTGGGCAGAGGAAATGTTCCAGGCAGTGTGCATCACTAGCCAGAATCAGAAAAAAAAAAAAAAAAAGATTGAACCTATTCTTTTCATCTCAGTTGCTCCTTAAATCAATGCAGCCCCTCCAAATTAATGTGAATTGAAACATGCATTGCCTTTCAAGTTAATTGAGTACTCACTATGTGTGAATCACTGCACTAAATAGAGAGGAGAAAATGAGAGAGACAAACATGGTGTGGAGCCTGCCTCCAAAGAATTTACCATTAGTTTAAGAGCATATTGCTTTTTTTTCTGCTCTTAATTAGGTGTGTCCCTAAGACAAGAAACCATTGATTGGAAAAGTGTATTCTTTAAGTGTTTTAAGTACCTTTAGTGAAAAACAAAACAAAACAAAACAAAAGACCTTGAGGTGAGCTCTTCAGGACATTTTAATGCTATTTTTTGGGGGTTGGACATTTAATAGAGGATCCTTTTTTTAATTGAATAATTACTTTATAGATTTTATATATGCAGATACATTATAGGTGGAGTTCATTTGGGTTATATTCTGTTTTTTCTCCTTTGAGTATAGATTGTCTGTTGGTAAAGTATATTGTTTGTACATTTCCTAGGGACTGAGAAAGACTTACATCTGTTCTGTGCAGATCTCTACCATCTATGACAAAGAGGCCTGTCATTCTGCATGAGTTCTTAACAGGAGAGGAAGGTTTGGCTCAAACTTGGGGGTGGTAGTCACTGACCCAAGATTAGATGTATCTGAGCAATGGCTCTGGATGAACATTTGCTGAGTATTTCAGTATTCAATGTGTTAGACTTTGTGTTCTGTGAGTTGAATGACTCCACAGTTTCCCCCAAGATTTATTTTCACCCTAAGAGTAAGTATGAATCATGATTTTTCCAGTGTTAGAAAACTGACATGAGAGTAGGCTGTAGACTTTTTCTGCTGTGTCTGTGACAAGAAACTTGCCTTTGTCTTGAGTGGGGTCCATCTGAATTGACATTGTGCCAGCTTTTCTTTTCTTTTTTTAAAATATTTATTTGTGGGGTCTGTGCTGTGGTGTAGTGGGTAAAGCTGCCACCTGCAGTGCCGGCATCCCATGTAGGTGCTGGTTCAAGTCCAGGCTGCTCCTCTTCTGATCCAGCTCTCTGCTATGGCCTGGGAAAGCAGTGGATATGGTCCAAATCCTTGGGCCCCTGCAGAAGCTCCAGTCTCCTGGCTTTGGATTGGCCAAGCTCCAGCGGTGGTGGCCAATTGGGGAGTGAACCAGTGGATAGAAGACTTCTCTCTTTTTGCCTCTCTGTAACTCTGCCTTATTTATTTATTTGACAGGCAGAGTTACAGAGAGAGAGGAGAGTGAGAGAGCATCCATCTGCTGGTTCCCTCCCCAGGTCTGAACCAGGATGAAGCCAGGAGTCAGAAGCTTCATTTGGGTCTCACCCATGGGTGGCAAAGGCCCAAACACTTGGACTATCAGTTGCTTCTGTGGCCCCTGGCTCCTCTGGCTCCCTGACAGAGGAATTTTGCTAACAGACTAGCATGTTTGTTGGTTTGTAGTTTACAGTTGATCTACGAGGATGCGTCCAAGTGAACTGGATACTTTTATGTAGTCTGGTCTGCTGGGCTTTCTGTTGCTGTCTTGTCACCAGGTCAGCCCTGTTGTTTGCACGGATGCCCAGTCTGCCTCTGTGGCCCTGCCTGCTCTCCGCACAGGGGTGGGACGTTGAGGGAGCAGCTCCCATCGCTTGCTCATCAATAGAATAGCAGTCACTCTTCTCTCTGGGTGCTCTTTATGCACCAGGGGCTGAGCTAAGTGCTTTATGTCTATTATCTCAATTAATTATCTCCTTGAAGCATTTAATGTAGGCACCACGGGCTGCAGAGCCCGTGTGTTTTGTAAGTCCTGGGGATCCCAGTCCAGATCGCTCAGACTTCAAATCCTGAACTATGAACCTCTACCCTGCACTGCATCCCAAGAGAAATTCCTGGTGCCTGGTGTGTGCGTGGGGGGCAGATCACAGATCTGGGCATAGTCCAGATTCATTACTTTTAATATTCCCAGCAGCAAACTGTCCAACAGATAAAACCCAGCAAATTACAGCTGTTTTGAGAATGGGGGAAGGGCCTAGCAATTGGGAGAAAGCAAAGTTGGAAAGAAACCAATGTGAGTCACACCTTTCGCCTTTACCTCATGCTTTCTGTTTTAAAAACTGTTTTATTTAAACACGGCCTGACACCGTGTGATAAATCAAAGCCTGATGTAATTGACCCAGAATTGATCCCCAAATGTCTTTTGGGGGAACATGCTTTAACTCTGCTTGTTGATTCTGAGGAATAATTGCCACCCTAAAAAGGTAATTACATGTGCCACTGCTGATATGCATAATGGGCTCAGGAAGCGCGTTCTGCCCCGAAGGGAGGAGAATCCTGCTTGTGCGCTTGGGGTCTGCTCCGAGGACTGGGTCGGGTGCCGCAGATGACTTTGGAACTCTTCCCTGTTCCTGTCGATATCCCCGAGCTGGGAATGAGTGTGTACGTGGGTAAGGCTGAGGTCAGGGTAAGGAAGGGGGTGGTTTGTCAAAAGCCGTGTGTGGAGATGAAATGGTAGTGAGTCCTCGTCCTTCATTTCTTCTGGGTCGGCATCATTTCTTCTGGCCCGATGACAAGACTGTTTTCTTGTTAATGAGTTTTCATCTCCTTCCATCAAGGGCTGCTTCCTTTGTGGAAACGCAGAGTGAGAAACCTTCTCCATCACCTCCTCCCCAACGCCCTGGTTCCAATCGCTCCTTTTAAGCTAAGGTGGTAGCCCGCGTGCTTTCTGGTAAACATAAATGGAATTTAAACCACAAATGGCCAATTAAAGCCCTTCATGCCTTTTTCCTTTTAGCCATAAGACAGTGGTTATCCTAAGTAAATACAACAAAAAGGCTATTCTGTGGTAGTCTAACCCTAGCAACCTAGTTTTTTCTTTCCTCTTTTTAAAATCAAAGCCTTAAAAAAAACCCGAAGTGTCATGACTTTTTGTAGCGCTACACAATGGGAGAAATACATATGTATTCCAATATGGAACCGGGCATTGTTTGGGGCCGCGGCAATTCACCCTGGGCTATTCTCTGCCGCGGTGTCCAGCAAATTGCATGACCTGCCTGTTAGGCTTGACAACAGTGTTTTACCTAACAAAGGCCTCTGCAGCGCCGAGCAGCAGTGGAATGTCAGAATGAGCACATTTCACACACAGATGTGCAGCCATAATAGCCTCTAAGAAGATGCATGTGGCAGGGGCACAGGCTGGGGGCAGGGGGCCCGGGGTGTGGAGGCTGGGCGGGCAGCGGGGCAGCCCACCGTTAGCAGTAGGGACATGGCCCCGCTGACCACGTTTAATCAGCCCTCAGTAAACAATTCAACATTTTCACTGTTCTCTAAAAACTAATAAAGAGAAACAAGCACTTTTCATTCATCTTGAAGTAATTTTCTGTCAGGTTGGAGCCCCTTGCGGCCTCCAGCTTGTGCAGTGCTAGCTGTGTGATACAACAACTATTGCAATTTATTTTACAAACTCTGGTCATTCACATGTCAGTTAGCGTTCACCAAGCCGGCATCTGAAATTGTGCAGTTAACGAGTTTTACAACATTTCTATCAAGAGAAACTGTTTAGCATAACTGACTCTTAAGGAGTTATTATACCTCTAAAAATCCATTTTAAGGGGCATTATTTAAATAAAATAGAAAAACGGTTCACTGCCTTTTAAAGGGGCTACAAAAAAAGTCCATCAGCTCCAGCGCAGTAATCCTCAGCTTAAAGCACTCTTGAGAGCACTTCTGGGAATTGTCAGCATAATGAAATGTTTTGTGAAATGTCCAGATAGATTCCTCTCCTCAACTATTTTACTGCACCATATTTATTTTCCTTCCAGTTTTTAAAGAAGTGAATTACTTTTTGAGAGGATGACTCTACATTGTGTAGATTAACTGGGTGCATTATTACCGAGGTTGTAGCTAGCACAAGTGATAGTTCTGTTTGCATCGGCAGAGAGCAAGGAAAGAGAAGGCTTTTCTTCTCCCTTAGTGCTTTGGCTCCCAAAGGGTTAAGTCACGGTGAGGCTTCTCGAGGTTTGCATTTTTCTTGGGCCATGCTTTTCTCAAACTTCTATACAACTTTGGCACACAATGGCACCTGTAAGTATTTTCTATAGACTTTAAGATATGGACTGTTTTCTTACCTTAACAAATTCATGTATACATTGACCCATGCCCATCATTTGAATAGGGCCTATTTCAATAGGAGATGCTATGGAACCTTCTAGTTAACTGAGATGGCCAAGAACCCCAAACCAATTAGCGGCCAGCGTCCATCAAGGCAGCACTGTCTGGCACAGCAGCAAGTTCATTTAACAGAGCACACTACCCAACAGGAGACAAAGCCACACTTGTAATGTAAATAACTTAGGGTTCTTTCCACGATGAGCGAGACCAGGAGAGAAATCATGTTCTGCTGTAGCAAGAGAGATTCTGCATCCTTCAGAGGCGTGTCTATAACACTGCACATTTCCTCTTGGCCACAAACAGTCTCCTAATTTCTTAGACTGATGTTTGTGCACACGACTTTAATTTTCTGAGGGAGATGGGCAGGTGTTCTTGTGCCTGTTAGTTGTGTCTGCCCATAAGAAGCACAGTAACATCCATGAACCAAATACAATTTGACATAATTCATGCCTTTATTACCTCCTACAGAACGATATTATTTCATGCTGGCACGTTAATGTTTCTAGCACAATACTGTCATTCCTGGAAATTTTTCCTTCTGAAGTTCAAATGTTGAAGAATGAGTTTTAAAACTCTTTAAGTGCCTTAGATGTGGGGCAAATGCAACTTATGCCAAGATCCATTTCTTTAGTCCCTTTTTTTTGATAGTTATTGGCACTGCATATAATGGGCAAAGATCATATATGAAAACTCTTACCTCTTCTTGGCTAATGAACTTATTCTTATTTCTAGCTTTGCAAATAATTTTTTAGTCAACATATCATCCCATAGTTTGCCGCCATTTGTTCCCTGAATAACGTGGAATCAGGAAATGTTGATCAAATGATGTTTCAGTAATTGTAATTTGTTGAAGCACTTAGATTTTTCCTGATGGAATGTACAAAATGTACATTTTGACAAAATTAGGCATGGATTTCAAAACTTCTTTGCACTGAAACAAGCTTACCTTTTAACTCCACTTTTTTTTTGACATGTTCTCATATTCATTCCCAACTGATACCATAACAAATTACCATAACTAGTGGTTTAAAACAACACACATTTATTATCTGTAGGTCAGAGGCCTCACTGGGCTATCTCATCTGTCTACAGAGCTGCATTCCTTCTGGAGTCTCCAGAGGAGATTTATTTCCTTATCTTGGCTTCTGAAGGCCACCTGCTTTCTTTGGTTTGTGGCCCCCTCCTCCTTCTTCAAAACTAGCAGCGATGAGAGGAATCCTTCTCATGTGGCTTCTATGCGATCTTCTTCTGTCACCACATGTTGCAGTTGATTTCTCAACAATGTTGCAGTGGATTCGTTTCTGAGAGGAGGAGTGCGGTGGGGCAAGAGGCGCGGAGTCACCACACAGACTCTGAGTCCAGCTGGAAATTTTTTTTAAGTTTATTTATTTATTTGACAGGCAGAGCTAGAGAGAGAGAGAGAGGGATATTTTTCATCTGCTAGTTCACTCCCCAAATAGACACAACAGCCAGAGCTGGGCTGCTCCGGAGCCAGCAGCTTCTTTGGGGTCTCCCACGTGGGTGCAGGGGCCCAAGCACTTGGGCCCTCTTCCACTGTTTTCCCACGCCATTAGCAGAGATCTGGATCAGAAGTGGAGCGGCTGAGATTTGAATGGGTATGCACATGGGATGCCGGCACCACAGGCAGCAGCTTTACCTGCTATGCCACAGCGCCGGCCCACTGTTCCCTTTTCAAGACTCCTGTGATGATACTGAGCAGACCCTGAAAACCCAGATAACGTCCTCATTCAAAGTGCATACCCTGGCCCAGCGCCACAGCTCACTAGGCTAATCCTCCGCCTTGCGGCGCCAGCACACCGGGTTCTAGTCCCGGTCGGGGCGCCAGATTCTGTCCCGGTTGCCCCTCTTCCAGGCCAGCTCTCTGCTGTGGCCCCGGAGTACAGTGGAGGATGGCCCAAGTGCTTGGGCCCTGCACCCCATGGGAGACCAGGATAACTACCTGGCTCCTGCCTTCGGATCAGCGCGATGCGCCTGCCGCAGCAGCCATTGGAGGGTGAACCAACGGCAAAGGAAGACCTTTCTCCGTCTCTCTCTCTCTCACTGTCCACTCTGCCTGTCTGCAAAGTCCCCTTTGCCGTGGGAGGTACCATACTTCCAGGCTCTGGAGATTAGGACATGGACATTTTAGGGGAACTATTAGTCTGCTTCTCAGATGGAGTTTTTGAGATTTCTTTACATTAATATCTGGAGGTTTAGCTGACCCCATAGGCGGGCTGTTGACCCTGTAAACCTCTTCATGCGGTCCTCCTAGAATTTTGCGCACATCTGCGTTTCCCCCTGAAGAAAGGAGAGAGAAGTGTTGGGCGTTCCCCACTCCTCCGCCACCGGCCAGTGAATCCTTGCGCAGAGGGCGCATCCGCTGCCCCGAGTCCGAAATAAATATGGCGCCAGACGGCCTCGAGCGTTACGGTGGAGCGACGGCACTGCGCATGCCCCAGTGCCTCTCGGGAGAAGCGGCCCCGAGGGGGCAGCCTCCAGGGGCATCGCGTGGGCGAGCCGGGTCAGAGGGTGGGGCCGCCGGAGCCACCGCCTACAACTAGTCCCGGAAGTCGGCTTTTGCGCTTGCGCGGCGGGCCGCCACCTGGCTGGGGCGGCTGCTGTTGTCAAAGAGGTCTCCGTGCAGGATCAGCAAGCGGTCGAACATGCACTGCGGGAAGGCCTGGCCGCCCGTGTTGGACCCCAAGTTGGCGGTGAAGCCAAAGGTCTCGTTTACGGGGAGGCAAGCCTTCGTCACAAACAATGGGTGTGCGCGCCAGCTGGGACTCCCCGAACGGGGCCTTGCTCCGTGTTCAGGACGCTGTAGATGCCCCCGACCACGTGCTCAGGACTCTGCATCTCCACAAGGTCGATGGGCTGCGTGAGGCGGGGCTGGGCCGTCCGCATGCTGGTGTAGAGGCTGCGCCCCCGCGGTGGATGGCGTCTGCGTGCAGTGTCCTGTGCACCTCGAAGCGCACGCCCGATGTATTCTCTCACACAGCGCACCCTGCTTGGTGGCCCGCTGGAAGCCAGCCGCCACGCTGCCTTTGATCTCGTTGAGGTACTGCAGCCCTTTGGTGACGGAGGTGAGGATGTTGTGCCCGGTCCATCGGGCCCAGAGCACCAGATCTTGCGGGCCTCGGCCATGTCCTGGAGACCCGGAGAGGCACAGCACGCTAGACTCCTCGCTCACCGCCTCCCGGGATGGAGATGCAGGTGTTGTCCACCTCCAGGTCCCTGAGGGAGAGCTCCAGGTGCACCTCACCGGCACCCTCTGTGATGCACTGCTCGGGCAGGTCGGCCGGGTTCTTGGCCTCCACGGCCACCCTGATGACGGGGCTCACGCTGAACTTCATCAGCAGCACGGTTGCCAGTGTTCACCAGGAACTGGTCGACGCCCACCAGGCCCGTGATGTTGCAGCAAGGCGCGTCCTCCTCGTGGTGGCCCATCATCAGGATCTTGCTGTGGATCGGCTTCAGGTAGAGATGCCCCTTCTTATCTGGAGTGTAGTTGGGCCTGTGACCCTGACCTTCAGGTGGATGGACGCCAGCCCCCAAAACAGGTTGGAAGGCAGAGAAGCACCCTTTGTCAGAGGTTGGTATGGTTTTGGAGATGTACATCATGAGGGGCCCTTTGGGGCCACAGTCTTTAATGCCCATGGCGGCCTCATCGTGGGGGGAGGGCCCTCATACAGGAGTTTGCAGTGGTACTTACGGGCGGTGACAGGCGAAGGCAGGTGGATGGTGATCATCTGCAACAGGGTGTCCCCGGCTGGCAGCCAGCAGCGCATCACGGTCTTCAGCAAGGGCTTACCCTCCTCGTCCTTGTCCTCACTGTCCAACAGAGCATAAATCTTAATATATGGACAGACATATGTCACACACACACACACACACACACACACACACACGGAGAGAGGGAGAGGGAGAGGGAGAGAGAGATCCTTCATCTACTGGCTTGCTCTTCAAATTCTTGTAATAGTGATGGGCCAGGCCAAAGCCATGATCCAGGAGCCTCATCCTGATCTTCCTCGTGGGTGGCAGGGATGAAAGTACTTGGGTTGTCATCAGCTGTTTCTCAAGCAGGTTAGCAGGAAACTGGATCAAAAGTGGAGTTGGGACTCAAACCAGGTTCTGTGATACGGGATGCAGGTGGTCCAAGTGGCAGCTTAACTCCCCTGCACTTTAACACCTGCCTCTATGCTCTACTAATATTTATATTTTTTACTGCTGGTAGAGCTTCATGTATTTCTAGCATATAAAGAAAAACATATCAATGTTTTCTTGCACCCAGTGTATCAGCATGTGTGCCCCTTGGGCTATATGCACCTGGTTTTGGGGAAGAAGGAGGTAGAGGATGAAGCTTGGATTAACTTGTGTAAATGGCCTTCTTTGAGACAGAGCATCTAGGAGAGGCAGGCACTGCAGAAACTTTTGGGAGTCCCTGATAGTTTTTGGAAGCAAGGAAGAATAGTTACTTATTTTCTTTGCATAAATTGACCTTTGTAGTTAGAGAGCATATGGAGTGTATCATGCCCAAAACTTTCCTGAAAGTTGATAGCTGCAAATCATAGAGTTATTAAACAAATGCCATTTTCTAAAAGATTAATTTTTAATTAGAAAGCCTCCAAGTATGAGTGAGTTACCTGTCTAGAATAAGGCCACATCTCATCAGATTGACTACTTATATTGGTGCACTTGAAATTATAAAGAAGCAAATTGCTCAAGGACCATCCTAAGCACTGCTAGCGAGGTTCTTGTGAAACTGAACTGAGAGGAAAGGTGATTCTGTTAAGCTCACTTTCGATTACATTTTTCAACTTGGAGAAAAACATCGATATTATCTCAGCCACCCATTATCATGTGGCATGGAAGCCCATTACAGCAGAGGAAACCCAGAAACCATAACACAAGCCGACTCCAAGCCCCTCGTGTTAAAACCGAGGTGTTTTCAGAGCAAGCACCCTCGCAGATGGGCTCTTGCTAAGCCATGCTGACACACCTCTGAAATCAAAAAGAGCTCCTGCCAGGTGAATGAAAGCAGGTTGCCACAAAAATGTACATCAATTACGGAACAAGTCAATGAGGGTTTGCCAACTGCCGCAAGTGTCCCGGAGGCAGTCTGGGCAGTGTATTTTTATTCGCTTTGCCCCAGGCCACTTGCATCTGTTCCTGCAAAGTGGACAGGCAGTCTTCTTACATCCTTCACTGAGAGTTTCCATCAGTGGTCTCAAAATGGTGCTAATAACATGTCAATGATCGCTGCTCACGGAAGCTCAGCATCACAGCTAAAAGCCCCCCGTGGAAACCCAATCCGGGGGTTAGCAGCAATAGGGAATCTGTTTTATTTGCATTTAATTTGTACCTTCACACTATTATCGCCCATGTTTTAGTTTCAGGAAATGTGGTCTCAGGCTATTATAACCGCATTTCATGCTGCTGTTGCACTGTTATTTGATCTCTATGGTTGGAAATGACTTACTGAAAAATAAAGCTAGCATACTTTATTTTAATTATACCAGTGCAGTGTCTAAATAAAAAATGTACTTTATATTTAATGTGGAGCACAGATTAACAGTTTTATGGGACATAAAATCTATCTATATCATTTTCTATTTACACATCAGTTATATATCTTTCTCGCAACAAAACAAATGCCTATCGTGTTAGAACAAGGAAGGAGAGCGTCGAAGTTACAATCACATGGGCAGTAAATAACATCTTAATTGGTCTGGAATGCTGGAGTTTGATTTTTTTTCCGCCTGGCTTTTATTTATTGATTTCTATAGCTTATTTATCTTTCCAGTGATTTGTATGAGTCTGTCTGCTTTCCTCAATAAGCCAATCCATGGTGGTTTTATATTGCAAATCCCATCTGGGGAAATGGTCTAGAGAGGGAAGTGCAGCGGCTCCTGGAAAACCCATTATTTAAAGGCTCTTGTAGAGGGAAGGATAACTTCTCAGTTTTTATACTTTGTCTTCTGGAAAAAAAAAAGGGAAGAAGAAGTGCAGCTATTATGAAGTTACCACCCAATGTATGTCCCAACAATTCTTTACTCTCCACTTGTTTGGCAGCAATAAGAAAACAAAGGAGGATTTAGTGTACACTGGGAAATGTCTTTGAAATGTTCCCGTACGTGATTTAGCTCCAAGTGAGGAAAGCAGACAGGAATGGATTGTATATGTCTCATACATCATATGTAAACCCTGGGTTTTCTTCTTCTATATGCATTTCCACAACTCCGTTCCTAATATCTTTTTTAAATAGCACTTTAGGATAAACTACACTTCAAATGACACATCACACTCCATAGTGCTGTTGAGAACCAGCAAATGTAACCATTCTCAGGGAAGCTGGTTGGCAGAAAACCCAGCACTTTTTCTTGTATGTAGATATCCACGGCTGAAGTCAGCCCTACAAAATTAGTGACTTTTTTTCCCTCCTGAATCAATGATCCCTTTGTTCTTCATCAAATTGGCACTTCCAGTGTCTGTTGGGACTCTATTTGGTTATCAGGATCTCACAGAATATTAGGGGAGTGTGCTGAAAGAGTTGCTCTGTTGATAGCTGAGGGGAAAACGAGTTTACAGACGGCACTGCTATCCTTATGCCATGCAAGTGTTGCTTTGCACAGTGATTCTGTAAGCATATTCTAAAGCAGAGATTCTGATATCCTGTCACCACCCTAATGTAACCTTAACTGCCTTGAAATGAGCTAATGAAAATTTTGGGCTGGCCTTTTAGGAAACGTATTTGCATTTGACATAATTAGCGGAAGGCAGATCTCACTACATCCAGGGGAAATCTCAAGACAACTGCTTTGTCGACTATTAGTGCCTAATTTCTGAATGTCAAACCCTGTACATCTTAATTTCTAGAGAATAAGCTCAATTGAACTTGCTCCCCAGTTATGCAAAAACTGCTCAGATAAAACCAAGTGGACACCAATGTAATGAATGTGGTTATTAAATTGTTTCAATTGAAAGAACCCTATTCTTTCACCATCATAATGGAAACAATTTATCCCCACTGATCGGCCTGTCTCTCTCTCTCTCTCTCTCACTCTCTCTCTCTGAGCTCTCTTTGATCTTGAAGCATATTGCAGTGGTGTGTCCTATTGAAAAGCGAAACTGGGGCAATTTTAATGCTTTTGTACCTTACCAGTGCTCTATTTTTTCACTGTTTAAAAATAGCTGTTAATTATAAGTGCAGTTTAAATGTCTCAAGTGACCCAGAAATGCAGGTTGGAATGAGACAGATTGTGTGTCTCCTATAAAACAGATGTACTTTCACAGAGCATTCTGTATTCAGCCTTCCCTCTGTAGCCTCCTCTTGGTTATTTCCATCAGGTACTGAGCTGGTCTAGTACTGTGCTACAAAATTCCACACATTTGTACAGGGGGAAAGAAAAGCAGATGTATTATTATTAATTTGTATATGTGTGTGTGTCAGTCACGACTACGTGTGCGAATGTGGTGTGGTTGACGCTACATATCAGAACAGAGGCCGCTGCTTGCCAGGAAGACCATGTAATTTGGATCTCTTGGGTCAGGGGGCTCTGTGAAAGGAACATGGTGGTGGTGAGCAAATCCTCTGGGATCCTTCTTGAACCTGAGTCAGCAGTGCCCAAGGTCAAATTAACCAGCTGGTTCTCAAAGATTTTTGACTCTTTGCTGGTTTCAGAAATTTGTGTCTTTTAGGTCTCTGATACACTAGACCCTGGACAAAGTGACATGGCTGGTGATGCCTCAAGGACTGATGCTTTCATAATAAGCTGTGTGCTGACTCAAGAAAACTCATGTTAGCGATTTATTCTGCTGCCATCTGAACAGATCTGGTATTTACCAAGTCGTATGAGTTTCTGAACAGGAGGTCTGAAGATACGCTGATTAAACAGTTTCAAGAAGTGATTTCCAAATCCAGTTTGGAATAAAGTGCATTCCAGCAGTCTGATGATCTTACCCAGGTCCCTTAACATCTTTGGGACACAGCCTAAAGCCTCCTGAGTTTGAAGGTGGGCAGTGAGGGAATTTGCCACTCATCCCCTTCTTCCACTTGGATTCAGATCTCCTGGTTGGAGCTCCCTACCCAGTAGAATGGAACCATGTCTCAGAAAGGGGAGGGCAGTTTACCGGCACTGACTATCTGCTTCCAACTTGAAGTGCCCAACAGGAGTTCCTCATTACCATTGCTATTGAACATAGAAAGATGTGGGCTTAGGGACCAATTTTTCAAGTTCTTTCTAGAAAACTCATAGACATTTTAGTCAAGTTCTAAATGCATTCACTGATAGAACACTGTTCATGGCTAATTTTCCATTTAAACAGTAATTTTAACTTTGGTGATTGGTTGAATCAGCCATTGTAATTTGCTTAGTAAGATTTATTCCAGTTAGTATTTAGAATCTTGTAAGTGACAGTTCAAGACACTTGGACCGTGGTATAATTCCAAGTATCTTTAGAAAGAGAGAAAGGTATGTCATCAGGCAATTGTAAGAGAATCTCTATGTCACAGAGAGATGTTGAAAACAAAGAGAACTTCTTCATACCCTACAGATACATTACAATTACTGTGATACAATTCTATTGGTACTGGAAGAAGAATAATACATTTATTGGTAGGAAACTAATAATACTACTTCTGGGCTGGCATTGTGGTAACAGTGGGTAGAGCTTATGAGCACCAGTTCGGGTCCCAGCTGCTCCACTTCTGATCCAGCTCCCTGCTAATGTGCCTGGGAAGGCAGTGGAGGATAGCCCAAGTATTTGGGCCCCAGCACTCATCTGGGAGACCCAGATGGAGTTCTGGGCTTTGGCTGTTTGAAGAGTGAACCAGTGGATGTTGCTGCAGGTGTCAGAGGAGGGGTGGGAGCTCAATCAGCTATTCAGGAGGAGTGACAGGTGAGGGGATATGAGGCAGGCTTAGTCAAGGTGAGAGCTGACTTCTGGCAGGCAGGTGCTGAGATCTGATGTGTATGGGTTTGCTTCATTCTCCAGGCCTTGACTTAATTCTCTGGTTTGTTCTCCTGACTTACTCGTAGTCCTCATTCTGACACCCTTAGAAATTCCCTAGTCCTAACCAAGTTCAAGCCTTCTCAACAGGCCATCCAATACAAAGGCAGGGCTAAACACCATGCTTCGGGTGATTGTGGGTGGTCCTAATTCTCTTCCCTTATTTGTGCTCTATACACCGATCCATGATTATTTTTGAGGGAGCTGCATTCCAATTCTGGATTCTCTTTTATCTCATAGCTCTAAGACGTGTCAGTAGCCTATACTTCATGCCTATGCATCAGAGTTGCACTTGGCTGCTCTGTGAAAATGGATAGCAAGACCCAAATGATTATTATTCCTAATTCTTCTATTCACTGTTTATAGAAAGGAAGGAATTTGCATTTTACACCATAGGAAAAAAAGAAAGAGAGGAACTTTTTTTTTTTTTTTGACAGGCAGAGTTAGTGAGAGAGACAGAGAAAGGTCTTCCTTTTCCTTTGGTTCACCCCCCAAATGACCGCTATGTCCAGCGTGCTGCGCTGATCCGAAGCTGGGAGCCAGGTGCTTCCTCCTAGTCTCCCATGCGGGTGCAGGGCCCAAGCACTTGGGCCATCCTCCACTGCACTCCTGGGCCACAGCAGAGAGCTGGACTGGAAGAGGAGCAACCGGGACAGAATCCGGCACCCCAACCGGGACTAGAACCCAGGGTGCTGGTGCTGCAGGCAGAGGATTAGCCTAGTGAGCTGAGGCACCGGCTGAGAGGAACTTTTTCATTGTCTTCCTTTCCAACATTTCTCACTGGGACAAGGTATTGCCTTTTTTTTTAAAAAAAAAAAAAAAAGTATTTATTTACTTTAAAGTCAGAGTTGGGGGCCAGGGAAAGGTATCTTACATCTACTGGTTCACTCCCCAAATGGCTGCAACAGCCAGGGCGGAGCCAGGCTGAAGCCAGGAGCCAGGAGCCAGGAGCTTCTTCCAGGTCTCCCATGTGGTTGCAGGAACCCAAGCACTTGGGCCAGCCTCTGCTGCTTTCCCAGGTGCATTGGCAGGAAGCAGGATCAGAATTAGAACAGCTGGCAATCGAATTGGTGCTCACATGGGATGCCAGCATTATAGGCAGCGGCTTTACTGGCCTCAGGGTGTTGCTTGCTGATTGGACACTTTTTTTTTTTAAGATTTTATTTATTTATTTGAGAGGTAGAGTTACAGACAGTGAGAGGAAGAGACAAAGAGAAAAGTCTTCCTTCCATTGGTTTACTCTCCAAATAGTTGCAACGGCTGGAGCTGTGCTGATCCAGAGCCAGGAGCCAGAGCTTCTTCCCAGTCTCCCATGTGGGTGCAGGGGCCCAAGCACTTGGACCACCTTCCACTGCTTTCCCAGGCCATAGCAGAGAGCCGGATTGGAAGAGGAGCAGCCGGGACTAGAAATGGCACCCATATGGGATGCTGGCTTCACAGGTGGAGGATTAACCTACCGCACCACAGCACCAGCCCCTGGTTGCTTTGTTTGGTCTCTCCCTTTCTAGCTCCCATTTTCCCCTGCAGAAAGCGTGTTTTGTTTCCTCTTGCTATGAACTAAGAACTGTGGTTGAATGTTATTTGATCCCTGACTTTAAACCATCAAATCATAAGTTAAGAGTACTAGGAGGGTGTAAATTAAATCAACTGTGATGCTTAGAGGTGGGGCCTAGTGGGAGGTCCCCAGATCATGGGACCAACAGAAAGGATGTGGTTTTCCTGAACACCTGAGTTGAGCCCAGGCTCTCTGCTTCCTGGCCATCACGTGATGCTCCGTCCCCTGCTCGAGCTCCCCCATTGCCATCCACCACCCTCACCAGAGGACAAACCAATTGGGCTGCCCAGTCTTGGACTTGAACTTCCAAAACTGTGAGCTAAATTAACCTTTTATTTCTCTTTGTAAATTTTATTGCTTCAGGTAGTTTGTTGTGGTAACGAAAAGTGACTGTACACTCAGCTCATGGGAATAGAATGTATTCTTGTGGGGAAATTTTTCCTTTTTGGAGAGATACATTAACAGCAACTCCAAGCCATATTTTCTACTTGTTTTTTTTTTTTTTTTTTTTTTTTTTTTGACAGGCAGAGTGGACAGTGAGAGAGAGAGACAGAGAGAAAGGTCTTCCTTTTTTCCGTTGGTTCACCCCACCCCCTCCAGTGGCTGCTGTGGTCGGCGCGCTGCGGCTGGCGCACCGAGCTGATCCGAAGCCAGGAGCCAGGTGCTTCTCCTGGTCTCCCATGTGTGTGCAGGGCCCAAGGACCTGGGTCATCCTTCACTGCCTTCCCGGGCCACAGCGGAGAGCTGGCCTGGAAGAGGAGCAACCGGGACAGAATCTGGCTCCCCAACCAGGACTAGAACCCGGTGTGCCGGTGCCGCAGGTGGAGAATTAGCCTATTGAGCCATGGCGCCAGCCAACTTGTTTGTTTTTCAAGATTAAAACTGACATTGATGTGATCCTTGGATCTTCTTTCTTTTCTTAAAAAAGATTTATTTATGTATTTAATGGGAAGGCAGAGTCAGTCTCTGTCTCTGTCTCTCTCTCTCATCTTCCACATGCTGGTCATTCCCCATTATCAGCTAGATTTGAGGCAGGCCAAAGTCAGGAGCCAGGAATTCCATCCTCATCTCCCACATGGGTGGCAGGCTATCCATTGGCTTGGTCATCACATGCTACGTTCCCAGGGAGCTGGATTGGATTGGAAGTGCAGTAGCTGGGACTTTAACTGGCATTGCAATATGGAATGGCAATGTTGCAAGTGTCAGCTTAACCCACTATGCCCAGTGCTGGCTCCAGCATCTTACTTCTTAATTGGTCCACACTTAAGGTGAGAGGAAACAAGATCAATAAACTTCGCCACCTATCTGGTGTTCTGATGCCTTCAGGGCTGTGAGGTTTGGAAATAACATGTGAAGTGCCTACTCTGTGCCCAGAGAACAGTGGTCATTTAATAAACAGATGTTAATTATGATGAACATTGCAAGGATCGTGGCCCTCAATGATCACAGGTTTTCATCCATTGATGTAGAACAGCACACTCTTGCATGACCCATCCTTCCTGCTGTATTTCCCACTACAGCTGTTTCCTTTCCGTGCTGTCCATACTCTTTGTCATTGATGGATGCAGAGCACTTGCTTGGGTCTTCCCAGGGCTCTCTGACTATTTTAGGATTGTTTAGATATGCAGAAGAGCAAAACATGGAAGACAATTCTGCCCTTGAACTTAGCAATAGGAGGGGAGGTTTGTAAGAGTCCCACAGGTCTCAGCCTCCCTCCACTTCCTTCTCACCTGGGCCCCAGCCCAGCTCACAGGACTGATCCCAGCTCTGGTGGGAAGAAAATTAAAATGTTTCGTTAACTTGGCATTGATTTCCTTCAGGCAGCCAGGCCTATTCTGCCTGAAAACCCACCACACAGCATAGATTCTCTGTCTTCCTAGGCCACGGCTTCACCTGTTCCGTGGCCCCATCATACTGATTGTCTTTCTGCCCCACTGACCCTCTCCCGACAGGAGCTCTGCCCTCTGCTACTTCCCCTCCTGCTCTCCAAGACTTCCCCACTGTGCTTGTTTCTGAGCAAGAGCCCCATGCTGACCTCGTTCTGCTCCTGCCTGACTTGCACCTCTCTCCATCACAGTCTGCCCGTCTTCCTCTATCCCTTACAGCAAACGACAGGTCCAGGCACCTGCCCCCTTCCGTTATCTGCCTAAACCCTGCACTTTCTTCTGCTCTCACTTCCCCTGTCTCTTCTTATCCCCCACGCCGTGCCACCACCCTGGCTTCCTCACAGAGCACTGCACCCCAGCTTCACACTTGCTGTTCTCTCCCCCTTGAATACTGTGCTTCCAGAAGGTTCCACACTCACAGCATCATGCCATCAAGACTCTTCCAACTCCACCTTCCCAGAGAGGTTTTCCATGACGTCCCTGCACTGTCACTGTTTGTCATGCTGTGTCTCAGCTTGTATGAATGCCATCATGTATAATATTTAGTTATCCCACTTATTGTGAACAGTCCTGTGTTTCACTGCATAACTATTTTTAAAAAAGATTTATTTATTTTATTTATTTAAAAGACAGTGTTACATACACACACACACACACACACACACAGAGGGAGGGAGAGAGAGATCTTCCATAGACTGGTTCACTCCCTAAATGACCCCAATGTCAGGGGCTGGGCCAAGCTAAAGTGAGGAGCCTGGAACCCCATCTGGGTCTCCCACATGGGGGGCAGGGGCCCAAGTACTTTGGTCAACTTCTGATGCTTACCCAGGTGCACTAACAGGGAGCTGAATCAGAAGTGAAGAAGCCGGGACACAAACTCAGTGCCATTTGAGATGCTAGCGTTGCAGGTGGTGACTAAACCCACTGCTCCAAAATACTGGCCCCTCACGCATGACTATTAGTGTGCATGATTTCAGTATGCATCACCAGATGCTCTATAAAATATTCAGTATCTGTATTATTTTAACTTCTGTTTATGTTTTGAATACATCTGGCCCCCAAAGTTTCAAGGGACAGAACACAGATCATCAGTTTCAATCTTTTGTCTTTCATTACCTTCCAAAGAGGGCAGTGAGGTAGAGAGAAGTAAGGAAGTTAGAAAAATCAGCACAAGGGTGAGAGTAGCATGGCAGAGGAGACGGAGAGGTGGATGGACAGCAGCCTTTATGAGTAATTTTGGAGTATGCTAAGAAGATTTTTTTAAGGACATGAGTCTTGCTGCACGGTATGGATTGCAATTCCCTTGTGCTGCTAACTCCAAAGATCTTCAGTAAAAATTATCTGCTATGGTTTGGGTGTGTGTCCTAAAGTCTCACATGCTGGAAGATTGGTTGCCAGTGTTATGGCATTGAGAGGTGTTGAGTCTTAAGAAGTTGGCTCTAGGGGAAGGTGAATGGGTTATGAGGGCTTCACTTTCAGAAGGGAGTAATGTGGTTCTCACAGGACTAGATGGTTCTCTCGAGTGGGTTGCTGTAAAGCGAGGTCACTCCGTGCACTTGGCTCCTGTGCCTGTGGCAGTTCCCTTTGTTCTTCTCTGCCATGTTGACACAGCCAGGAAAGTGCTCTCTAGGTGCTGACCACGTGCTGGTTGGACTTTAAAGCCAGAATTGTGAACCCAGTACCTTTTCCTTAGGAAGTCTCTAGCCACAGGTGTTTTGTTTTAGCAGCACAAAACAGATCAACACACTACTGTTATTTTTTTAATGGGTCTACATACTTTGCTTTTTACTTTAGATGCATCACTGTGCTGAAATTGAGTTTAAGGCACCCAGTGCCTTTCTGACTTCATGAACATTCCTAAGAAATTGCATATCTGGTTTATACTGACTTGTAAGAAGTTCAGTGTATTCCTGTTCTTTTCAGAGTTAAACAGCGTGGATAGGTCCTCACCAGAATATTAAGGTAACTGTTTAAATAACTATGAGATCAAATAAATTAATACATATAGCGTAACAGGTTGATGTTGAATTTGCATTGGTGTGCAGATGTTATCTGTTAAGCAATTACATTTAGGTAGTCTTTTTGCTTGGAACTTTCACATATGTCAAATTCTGAATTCTAAAGGAAAGTGTGTTGATAAATTATTTCCATGTAATTTTTTTCCAATTAAAAATGGTGGCAAAATGCGTGTAACATAAAATTTGTGATCTTAACTATTTTAAGTGTGTAGGTAAACAGTATTAAGTACATTCACATTGTGGTGGAATCACCACCACCCATTTCCACAATTCTTTTCATCTTGTAAAACTGAAACTCTACCTGTTAATACATTTCCAGACTTTCCTTGCCTCTGGCGACCACCTAACTTACGTTTCTACTAAAGAACATCACACAAGTGGAATCACAAGTGCCTTTTTGTGACTGGCTTTTTTCCCTCATTATTATGTTCTCAAGGTCATCTGTGTTGTTCAGTGTATGTCATAATATCTCCATGTTTTAATCAAATGTTAGCATATTTCCCTATTCCCTAGATGTTTTTAAGAATGAAAACAAACATATATATTTGCTGTTGTTGTACAGTGGTTGATTTCCTATAGTGAGATATCAAGATGATTGAAGTTATCATTTTTCTCCTGGACATTGTGCAAAATGTTAACATGGGCATAATGCAGTTTATCTGAGTTGATGGGGAAATGTTCTGAAGGATCACATTTCAAATTTTCTCACTGGCTGCTGTGACCAGGGTCTACCTTTGCATTGCTTTGTGTATCTCCAGGACTTTACAGAGTGGTGGGGAGAAACTAGGGAGTCCTGCTCCTCCAAGGGCTGTTTCTGCCCTGCCCTGGAGCAGACTGTGCCTGCCTGTGGGTGAGAGTAAGACTGGAGGGAGCATGCTAAGAGAATAAGACTCCCCCCCAGCCAGTGAGTCCAAACCATGTGGGTGGAGGAACTAAAATGAAAAAAAAAAAAAGAGAGAGAGAGAGAGAGAAAATCAGAGGTTCTGAAGCCAGTGGTGTCTTGGTAATATTAGATAACTGTTCTAAATTAACTTTAGTTGATATATTGGAAAAACATGCAGATTTGATACACCAGTGGCAGGCACAGTATGGTTAATTTATATAATGTGACAAGAAAACTAGCATTTGGAAACAAATTGGTAATTATCAAAGTAATTTTTGCATCTCCTTTCACTCTGTCTTGGGGAATTAGCTTTTGGATATTGCCTAGGTAACAATATTTCAATTTCATTCAAAATGATCACTATTATGATAGTAAAGATCAAATTTCATTAAATCTAGACACATAGTACTTTTCATTTTAAAAACTCAAAATCTTTCCTCTTTCTTAAAGGAATACCCAATACTGTGTGTTCTAAAAGGATAGTCAACAACAAAATCTCTTCCACAAGCTTGATAGATACTCAGTGATTACACTAAGATACTAAGTACCTGCTGTGTGCCAGGCGCTGTGCAAGGGACTCTCAGTGTGTTCTGTTAATCCTCACTACAGCACCAAGACAGTGGGATTAGGAAGCCCATTTTATAGAAGTGGAGCTTCAGGTTCAGAGAGGGTAAGGATGTGCTCAAAGTCACCAGATAGCAGCATGCAGGATTTGAACATGGTTGTACCTGACTGCCCAGTGCTTTGGAAGCTTCCACAGTGCCATGCTGCTTTCTCGCTCCCCCAAACGACAATAGCTCCAAAAAGGCATTGATGTGTTGTGTGCGTTCCAGGGGGAAAAATAGTCTGCATCCAGATGATGACAGAAAATGACAACCCACAAAATGTTCCAACAACTTGTAAAATTTGAGTGATATTAGGCTTCACAAGAGTTAGCATGACTAACAGATACCTTGTAAAAGTTGCAGACATCATTTGTAAGCTTTACTTATTTTTAAGCTAAAAGAGTTACATATTTCCTTTAGAATCTTAATTAGACTTTTTCAGATTGTGTGTATTCTTGTGAGAGTGAACCAGATTGGAAATCTGAAGTTGGGTCAGTGAGAATGCTTTTCTTCATGTAAAAACTAGCAGTGTTTCAGAATAAATATTAGAGCAGTGAGTTTTCACGCACAAATGATCAGGGACGTGTCGTCCCTTTGCTGTCACCTCTAATGTCATACTGGGGGCAAGGAGTGTGTCATTTGAAAACAAAGCTTGATTTTGTTCCAAAGCAAAGCTTGATTCAATGTTAATAACAATATTTAATTTGTTCTGAATTTTATAGAGTGTTAAGAGAAGGCATGAAATTGTGATACAGAGCAAAGAAGGTCATGGGTTTCAAAAATTTGAAAAACATCTTGCTTGAGAGAACTTGTCATTTCTTGTAGATTGTCTCCTGTCCACTGATTCGCCAGACTGTAGGGACATCAGTATTAGAATTGCTTTTTGAGTGGATCACAGAGAAAAACAGTGCAGCTTACTTATTACAGTAACACAGCTATCTAAGTGTTACTTATTTAAAAGCTGTACAAATTTGGGTGGCATTTGGCCTCATGGTTGAGTTGCTTGTTGTAGTTGTAATGCCCACATCCCATTTTGGAATGGCTGGGTCCAAGTCCTGGCTCCTGTACAGATGGCAGCTTCCTGCTACTGCACTCTAGGAAGAGAGGTAATGGCTCAAGAAGTTGGGTCTCTGCCACTCACATGGAGACCTGGATTGAGTTCCCAACTCCAGGCTTTGATCTGGCCCAGCCCTGACTATTGAAGTCATTTGAGGAGTGAATCAGTAGATGGGAACTGTCTCTGTCTCTTAAAAACATTTAAAAAAATGTTTTTGGGGTCAGCACTGTGGCTCAATGGGTTAAAGCTCCTGGCATGCAGCATCGGCATCCTATATGGACTCTGGTTCGTGTTTTAGCTGCTCTACTTCCAATCCAGCTCCCTGCTAATGCACCTGGGAAAGCAACAGAGGATGGCCCAAGTACTTGGGCCCCTGCAGCCACATGGGAGACCTGGAGGAATATCAAGTCTCCTGGCTTTGGATCAGCTCAGCTCCAGCTATCGTGGGCATTTAGGGAATGAACCAGCGGATGGAAGATTGATTCTCTCTCTCTCTCTCTCTCTGTCTGTCTCTTCCTCTCTCTGTAATTCTTTCAAATAAATAAAATAAATCTTTAAAAAAATGCTTAAATTACTCATTTTTCTTGTAATCAAAAATCAATTTTGAAAACTAAGTACAAGTAACATGAGGGTGCTTCAAAAAGTCTGTGGGAAAATGGCATGAAAGAATAAGTAGATTTTGGTGCAAAAATGTTTTGAAATCCATGCACAGTCTATAAAAATATACATTTCCAAGAATTTCTTGAAGATCCCTCTTAGGCATTGTCGCTCCCCCTCTTCGTGGAGGAACGACACAGGACCCTGCGCTGTTCTTTTGTCTGCTCGGCCCTCCCCGGGTTTGCTGCTGGTTCTTCCCGGGTTGGCTACCGACCCTTCCACCTCCGTGGAAGGGCGGTTCCCCCTGCCACATTCCCCACTTCCGCGGGGGAGCGGCACACCGCCGGCCGGCTCTCTCGGGGGCTGCACAGGTGTTCCCCTTAGATGTTCCTGGTGCATGCCGTCTCTCTCCTCCTTTATAGTCCTCCTCCGCCAATCCTAACTCGGCTGCCCACACGCCGAGTACGCTGCTCTCCTCCAATCAGGAGCAGCTCCTGCTGCCTATTGGTTGAACTGGAGGCAGCTGTGTAGAAGCTGTTTCTCCCTTCTCAGCGCCATATTGTGGGAGAGCAGATGCATAGAATAAGTCTTAATTCCAGTAACTTAGTCTAGTCCGAGTTGCTCCCAGTTGCTCCCCACAGGCATGAATTTCAGTTTTTTAATTTTCACCAAAATGTATGTATCATTTAATTCCATTTAAAAGATTAATGAAACTTCCACTGACTTCTTGAAGTACCTTCATATCTTCTGACCAAAATAAAATAATGTCTGAATCCACTTGAACCATTTGCCTATTTTGACCTTCCTTGAATGCTTCCAGGTCATTTTCATGGTGTTTGGTCAGTTTGGTATTTTCTGTTTGTAATAACCTATGGGTTATAGTCTAGTAAAGCGCAGCCATTCCGTGTCTTCCAGCGATTCATAGCTCCTTCCAGCATAGGCAGTGTTGTCACAACCAGGTATCAAGTATCTGTGTTAGTATACTTGTATACTTGCAGATACTTGCATCTGTGTCCAAGTATCCTGTAATCTTGTGTTAAGTCTTGATATGTACCCACCTTCCTTTTCTCCTGTGGAATTGAGCTGTCTTTTGTAAGGCTGATAAATATCTCCATTGCTAACCTGTCTCACCTAGCTCCAATCTGTTTCCTTCACCATGGACACAGCCTGGCTTTCGAAAGGCACCATGCCTTTCCACTGGCCCATTCAAATGTAAAATGAAATATATTGGAACCATGTGATGTAGGAGGGGGCAAAGGGAAAAAGCCATGTTTTCTGAGTTCCTATTATGTATGCACATTGGCTTCCTTCTATATGTTCTCTTATTTGATTCAGGTATACACTGGAAGCATTCAATCCACTGCCTTTGTATTATGGTAATGATTAGTGTCACTTCGGTCCTGGGCTCTTCCAATGGTTCTTCCTGATCAAAATTTTTATGATCTGGTTTGTGTGTAATTAGGGGAGGGAGGATGTGTTTGTTGTTCTAGTCCTGCTTCATGTTGACAGCTGATGGTTGATTACCACGATGGAAAGCAAGGGTCAGAGGTCTTCAGAGCTGCTTGTGGCTGGGTGTTGATGTGACAGGAGCCATGTGGATGGCATATGGGAGCCCTGAGGTACCCATACCAGCCCTTAGGTTGGTGGGCTATGCCTGCTAACTGATGACACACTAAGCAGACCGGGAGCAAATGAGGCGCTTCAACCACCTGGTCCGCTGAATGTTATCTTAGGACTGCTTAATGTCTTTTCCAGCATTTACTGTCTCCTAAGTCTGCTTTCCACAGCAAATGAGGTTAACCCAGCATTGTGGTCTTGGTCTGGCTGATTGTGATGTGCGAGTCCTAGGAGGCAGGAGAGCAAGATAGAATCATTCTGTGTGCTGAGTCTGGAGAGAGGCTGTCTGGGTGTGAATCCTGTCCTACTATAGGCTACCTTGTGACCTTGGGTAAGTCATTTAACCTCTCAGAGTCTCAGTGCTGTCTAACTGATACAGGGGTCTAAGAAGAGACCTTAGCTCTTCACCACTATCACGAATGACACAGCAGCCCTTTGGACTGGGAAGGTCATGTCCAAAAGACTACTTCAGAGGAAATGATTGGGCTTTGATGTCCTTCACCCCAGGAAGGCAGCAGCGACCGAGACAGGAATTTGGGAAGAATTGGCCAAAATGTACAAGGCCACACCAGATGTCATCTTTGTATTTAGATTCATGTCGCTCCCCGTCTTTGTGGAGGAACGACACTAAACCCTGCATAGGTTTCCTATCCGAGTCACGGCACCATTATGTCACTCCCTGTCTTCGTGGAGGAACGACACAGGACCCTGCGCTGTTCTTCTGTCTGCTTGGCCCTCCCCGGGTTTGCTGCTGGTTCTTCCCGGGTTGGCTGCTGGTCCTTCCCGGGTTGGCTACCGTCCCTTCCACCTCCGTGGAAGGGCGGTTCCCCCTGCCACATTCCCCACTTCCGCGGGGGAGCGGCACACCGCCGGCCGGCTCTCTCGGGGGCTGCACAGGTGTTCCTCTTAGATGTTCCCCTTAGATGTTCCTGGTGCATGCCGTCTCTCTCCTCCTTTATAGTCCTCCTCCGCCAATCCTAACTCGGCTGCCCACACGCCGAGTACGCTGCTCTCCTCCAATCAGGAGCAGCTCCTGCTGTTTATTGGTTGAACTGGAGGCAGCTGGGTAGAAGCTGTTTTCTCCTCTCCCAGCGCCATATTGTGGGAGAGCAGATGCATAGAATAAGTCTTAATTCCAGTAACTCAGTCCAGTCCGGGTTGCTCCCAACAGATTCAGAATCCATTTGGTGGTGGTCAAGCAATTGGTTTTTGGCACAATTCACAATTCCTTGCATTATGCAATGAAAGTGAACCTAAACATAGATTTTCAAGTCATGGTCTGTATGAGAAGAGAAAGGCCTCAGGAAAACAGCGAGGGCAGCACAACGATGGGGTGAGGAAAGTCAGGGGAACTCTGAGGGCCAGCGCGGGTGCTGCAAGAAGCAGGAAGATTCTGCCCAAGCTTTAGCTGGGGGGAATGTGTGGATTTTTCACAAGACGATTAAGCTGGAAAAACTAAAAGGGAAAAGAAAGAGAACCTACAATGCACAAAAATTACAAAGCACAATGCCTGGTATATTCGTTTTATTTTCATGTAATGTTTTAATAATATTTATTTACTGGGAAGGCAGAGTACACATAGAGGGATGTGCACACACACCATTCATGTATATATTCATATATTCTCTATGCCTAGAGAGAGATCTATATCTATATATCTAATTTATATCTGTATCTATATCTATATATCTGTATCTGTATCTATATCTATAGAGAGAGAATGAATGACTCTGTTCTCTGGTTCACTTCCAAAATGACCACAACAGCTGGGGCTGGGCCTGACTATAGCCAGGAGCCTGGAATTCCATCCAGGTCTCCCACATGAGTGGTAGAGGACCAAGTACTTGGGCCATCTTCTGCTGCCTCCCAGGGTGAGCATTAGCAGGGCGTTAGATTAGAAGTGGAGCAGCTGGGACGACTGGTGCTCTGATTGGGGATGAGAACATTGCAAGTGAGAGCTGAACCCACTGTGCCACAGCAAACGGCCCCTTTTTCTTCATTTTTAACCCTAATCCTGAATGCTATGATAGGTTCTCATTCTTCTTGCAACACCTATGGAGATTGTTTCCCTTGCAGGGTGGGGAAACTTTTTTTCCCCAAGGGCCATTTGGATATTTATAGCATCATTTGCAGGTCATACAGAATTACCAACTTAAAAATTAGCCTGCTGTAGATGTATTGAATTTTGCGTCCCACCTGTAGTTGCCTGAGCAAGGCCAGGCCAAATGCTTTCACCAGCCTTGTACAGACCATGGGCCAGATATTCCTCATCCCTGCAAGTCTTCTTCTGTAAGATGTTCTCCATCCTTCCCAAAAGGTCCACATTTTGTTAGATTATTGGAGGACACGGAAAGTATGCTTAACCCTCATTTTAGTCTATTTTGTCACCTCAAATAAGCTCTTTAGAAAAAGTCTGTTTGTTCATTCCTCATTTTTCAGTTATCTTACAGGGGGATGAGCCCCTTGGTTGAAGTGCATCATGAAACCACCATTCAGCAACGGAAGTTTGCATGAAAATCAAAGTTAAATCTCTTGAATGGTCTATTTTTCAAAAGGGAAAGAGAAAAGTCATGTTGGTCTAGGATTTTGTTTTGGACACAGTTGAGAGACAAAGTTATTTTATAGGAGCTGGTTTTATTTGCCATTCTCTTTCCTTAATGTGGCTGTATAATTCATGTTAAGTGTTATTCAAATAAGTACAACTATTTTAAATTTGATAAGCACATAAATCCTTTGAGTGGATGCATATGTGGCATGAAGAATTTCACTGTTGGACAATTCATATCAGGAGAGACAGATCTCATATGATGTCTTCTTATTTCAGTCACAAATCAGATGGGCTTCATGCTGTACTGCAGGGAAGACATGTGCATGCATTATAAATTTGCTCAGATTCTAGAAATTACAACTGGGAACTCCAGGTAGTTTTTAAAACTCTTTCAAATTATTGGCTGCCTGACACCCGAGCTTCTCCAGCTTTCCTGTGTGGAGAAATCACTCAGGGGATCTGGTTAGAATGCAGATTCTGATCAGGCAGATCCGGATGGGGCCTGGGATGCTGTGTTTCCAAAAGGGCTCAGGTGATGCCACTGTAGCTGATCCTGATACACTAAGTAGAGAGACTGGGGCTACCCTCTCCTCTTTGTGATGTCTACCCATTTCTTTTTTCCTTCTTTTCTTTGCTTCTTTCCTCTTTCATTTTAAAATAATTATTTATTTATTTATTTACTTATTTGAAAGGCAGTTATGGGGAGGAGGGGAGAGAGAGAGTGAGAATATTCATCCACTGGTTCATTCCTCAAAGGGCTGCAATGGCCAGGAGCCAGGATTCTATCCAGGCCTCCCAAATGGCTTAACTCCCCGCACCACAAGACTGGCCCCAAATGTCCATCCATTTCAGAAACTCTGTAAGCTTTTCTGTATTCAAAAAGGAGAGGGTAACTGAAGTTGGCTGAGAGAGGCGATGCAGTAAAAAGCCTTAGAAATCCATGTGAGTCTCAGAATAACCTCTTGGGGCACTGTGCTCCTCCGTGCTGTGGCTCTCCCATGGCTCATCATTCCCCATTATCATAACTATTATTGTGCCTTTGCCATTTCTATGCTTTGTTTCTGTTACAAAGGATGAGAAGTGCAGGTGGGTTGTAAAAGCTGGTGATCCAAGGAGGTTCTGAGCTCAGCAAAGGAGAAAGGTGAGGTCTGTGCAGAGAAGATAGATATTAGTCCTGAGATCTGGTGAGATCATTGCAATGTTCCTAAGAAAAAGTGTCTTCTGCTAGTTTTTTTCAAAAAAAATTTTTATTGAAATACAGTATACATACCAAGAAATGCACCTGAGTGTACAGATAAATGAGGTTTTATTTGTCATCTGATCACAATCATAACTAACACCCAGTTAACAACACACTGTTATTCTCTATTCCCTCATTTCTTGTTTTGCAATGTGTGAAATAAGAGTATATTGTCATTTACATCGTATGATTCAGGGAAGCACTGTTTATAACCGTACACTGAACGATACTATATCCACACAATTTTCATACTGTGTGTACATATTAGCTACCACAAATAAGAGAAAACATGATAATTGTCTTTTGGGGTCTGGTTTATTTCACTAAACATAATGTTTTCCAGTTGCATCCATTTTGTTGCAAATGTCAGGATTTCATTCTTTTTATGGGTGAATAATATTCCACCTTGTCCATATACCACATTTTCTTTATCTAGTCACCAGTTGATGGACATCTAGGTTGATTCCATATCCTAGCTATTGTGAATTGAGCTGCTATACTCATGGGAGTGCATGCAGGTTAATTCTTATGTTCCCAGGAGTGGGATAGCTAGGTCATAAGGTAGATCTATTTTTACTTTGCTGAGAAAACTTCATACTGTCTTCGATAGTGGTTGTTCTTCTGCTGTAATGTGTATAAGAGAGCCCGAAGCTGGTATTTAATGTGGAACTTCATCACTGAGTCTCAAACTACTGTAAAAATGATAGTTGATAGTTTGTACTACTCAACAATTCTGAATGAGAGTCTGAGATCTGTGCATGAGGAGGGAAGATGTTAGGCCTGTCAGGAAAGGAGCAGGTGGCATGGCTTCCAACTTCTTCCAACCAGCAGGGTTCATGGTTTACTGTGACTTAAAAAGGAATTTAAATCCTGGCCTGCACTGTCATCCTCGATGTTGAAGAGAGACACCAAGCTGAGAGTTATTAAATATCAGAATTAGTTACCAACATCAGTAACCTTGGAAAATGTGGGAAAATAATTGCATAATTCTCTTAAGACAGAAGCAAAAACTTGCTTGGTTCAGTTTTGTTTAAAGTTCAGAAAATAGTATAGCCCCTTTGAAAGAAGTTTCTGGAGAACTTCATTGGTGCTCTTCACTGTTATGGAAATAACAGTGACTTTGGAGGCTTCAAAGGGGCCTTCAGTGAACGACTAACATGCTGTCTGGGAATGCTCTGGCTGCTGAAGGTTGCTGGGACTCTCACAGTGTGCTGAGCTGCTCGCAGTGGTCGGTGGAGAGAGGTCCTGCTGGGTTTTTTTTGGCCAATTGGAAGTGAGTTTTTGGCAGTCAAGTTAATAGGAAAGAAACAAAGCAGTGTTTGTGTGTAAAAGAGGCACAGAGGGACATCCTGTCATACCAGTATTGTGGGTCTTTTTCTCTTGCTGTGGGTAAAATCCAGAATCACACTGGTTTGTGCATTTTCTCCCACTATTTTTTCCTACCCTGTAGCCCTTCGCTCATTCACACTGGGATCTTGCAGCAACTGCTGCTTGGGAGGGATCATTGTAGTAGAACCCATCTCTGTCGCTGCAGGAAGAGAGTCAAATTCTTGGAATTTGAGTATCAGAACCATCCAGGTATATGAAAGGTGTTTGGGAAGGATACTGCCTTATTAGAGCCAGTAACCCCCGTTCTTGCAATGCTTGTTGGTAAAGGAGGGCATCATGTAAGAGAGGAATCAGGTTTAAGCTGCAAGGATGCTGGTGGGTCCTGGGAGGGATCCAGATAATGGGAGACAGCATCTGCAGATTGGCTCAGGGAACCAAGAAGCAGTTGAAGCCCCCTCTCCATCAGGTTCAGAAAAGGCACAGGTGATGCCCTCGCCACCTTTTTCTCATGATGGAAAGACATTTTCCATGATGGAGAGTGAGCAGAGGATCCCTTGACTGGGACCCCGGGCCTGAGCTTCTCACCCTGGCTTGGAGACCTGCAGAATGTGTTTCTGGGTCACAGGAAGCTGCCAGACCTGCCCAAGAACAAGGACCTCTGAAGAGCTATGCAGTTAAGACGAGGAGGAGCAGGTACAGTTCCTGTGATGAGCAATGTCCAGATAGAAGGACAGTAGTTTACTGTCCAGTGATGCTTTGAAAGCCGCTGATGATTGCTGATCAGATGTCCATCCCACTGACACTCTCCCCATCCCACATTTGCAAGAGACATTGCATAGTCTCTTGCATGCAGACACAAACCCAAGCAGATGTACTTCAGGATGAATCATGAATGCTTATAACGTTGCCTCATGGTAGACCAAGGGTTTGAAGTAATAGTTAAACCCTATAAAAGCAGAACAGTTCTATCTGCTATGTGCCTGAGGTTTGTCTAACATTTGTACTGCCAGACTCCAAAAAGCCTATCGAGGTTCTTGCTTAGAAGTTTTATAAAACCCAATAAAGCAGAAAGAAAATACATTAGGCCAAATCAAGTCAATGGGATCACCAATTCCCTAAATACAGGCAGTCCTCCCTTGGTCTGGTTCTAACAGGTGGGAATTCCAGTTGCTCTAATTTAGTTAAATAACATTAGTCCCCAGACAACAGGGTTCAGATTTTGGTGACCATGGTTAATAAACTGTGAGTTATGACTACAGTACAAACTTCACTGCTGGCTCTTCAGTCTATACTGATCACTATGTAAAAAAATAAAAACAAATGCATGTCAGTATCCAGAGACCAATTACGTAACTCAAAAGGATTCCAGGGACTAGTCCCCAAACATCTATCTGTTCTTTGGCTCATGCCTGGACAGCAAAGTGCATGGTTGTGTTGTCTCCTTGTTGCTCAGTGATATACTACATGAAACAGAAAATTGGCTGACAAAGAAGAAAATGGAGCAGAAAGACAAAAGTTTGATGACTCTGGAAACAAAATTCAAAAGTGGCTGTGACAAAAAGATGAACATGCCCCAGAGAAAGTAACAGTGACCCCCAAATGCCAAACAACCCAAAGCAAAAGAACCCCTCCACATTAAAGGAACCCTGAGAGATATTACATGACATTTGAATCACAATGAAAAAAATGTTGAAAGCTGATCCCAACTTAGAAAACAGTGGAACAATTCAGTAAGACAAAGATATTTGCTCCATGTGCTTTAAGTGGTAGAACTTCACGTGTTCATGGGAAATGGAATTAAAAGATAAGTTTATTGTTTTTCAAAGAAATTTGAAATCCATGCATATGAGGGGTCTTCAAAAACTTCATGAAACATGCATATTATGAAAAAACTATGCACAAATTTCTATTTTTTTGCACCAAAATAAGCTTCTCATTTAATTGTTTCCCTGAACTTTTCAAAGTTGCCTCCTGTGAGAAAAAGGCAAATCTTGCCAAACTGCTCTTGCTAAGATTTTTATAAAAATACTTTAATCTTCAATGTTTCTAATGCTTTAAATTACAGAGTACAAAAGAAATATTAATTTTTCTATTGCTTTTATTCTCTCTACACAAGTGAGAGCAAGAGATGACACTATTTTAACCAAAATTTAAAAGGTCACAGAACAATGAGTTTTCCTGTTGGTCATTAAGATCACTCATGTGATTTCAGCCTGTGGGATCATTTTAATGGGGACATGTTACCAAGTAATGCAGACTGCTTGTTTACAGAAGCTCCTTTACCTGCATATTTAAAATCAACCTAAAAACATCTCCAATTCAAAATACTGCATTCCCAAGAATTCTCCTGTGGCTCTCAAGGTCAAGAGTTGCCCTGAAATTGGTTTTCTTACCCTGTAGAGAAAGAAGTGTTGTGAATTGTGCCCTGGTGCCCTGGCTAGGGGCAGGGTCGGTAAATGCTTTGTCTCCAACAAGCCTTCAGAGTCCCCACATCCCTCTCTGCTGTTTAGTAGTCCTGTGTGGTTGTCCCTGCTCATTTTTGGTCTTGTTAGCACATCATCTTGTAAGCGGACGATGGTCATTGTGGGGGATGTTCACAAACTCAGATGTTGCGCTCCAGTCATTACCACTCCTTCTCCCTGTCATGTTTTACGTGGGAATATGCCTCGAGGGACGTGAAACAATCAGACACTTATATTAACAGAGAGGATAACAGATGTGCTCTTCTTTTATTGTCTCTGGGGTTCTTTTAGATCATCTGAAATGACTACAGGAAGTTTAAAAATATTTCACCAAAAATGCTTAATGCAAAGAAAAGTTGTGTTTTCCACACATGGATGTTTATCACGTCAACCTTCAAGTGCTCTTCAACAAAAGAAAGGTTAGAGCCTATAAATAAAGGGCTTCATAAGGACAGATGGATTTTTGCCTAAAAATCCTTTAAAACTACTTGATATATAAATATATATATATAAATATATAAAACACAAAAAGGGAAAATAGGGAAATAGATATTTGATAGTTATCAATCCTAGTCTTTGCAAGACTGATTGTTTTCTCATTTCATGAGAGTATTTGTGTATATGTACATGTATGTGAGCTCTTGGCACATTTGAAAGTATGCTGGATAGTTTACTATTTTCCATATATATATATATATATATAGTATTTTTGAGTATGGAACATTTAGTTTTATAGTTATGAGATCTCATTCGAGAAACTCCAGGCACATTTCCAATATTCTAGTCATTACTCAATTCTTTATTAAATTGGTGCTAAATTTTCATTAAAAATTTATTTATTTATTAGAGATGGAGAAGGAGAGTGAGGGGAGAGAAGAGGGAGGGAGAGAGATTGGGACAGAGAAAGAGAACTCCTATCCACTGGTTCACCCTCCAAATACCTATAACAGCCAGAGTTGGGCCAGGTTGAAGCCAGGAACTGGAAACTCAGCCTAGGTTTTCCATGTGGGTGGCAGGATCTCAATTACTTAAGCCATTATTGCTGCCTCCCAAGGTCCACATTGACAGGAATTTGGAATTAGGAGTTAGAATGGGGCATTGAACCCACGTACACTAATGTGGGGCATATGGAGGGTCACTCTAAGGCACTTAATAGACTGGGAAAGCACCTAGCTAAGGTCAGTGCAGATTCCCAGCTCTGCCCAGAAACACAAATTACCTAACTGGAGAAACTGGTTAGACCACTGGAAAACTCACTCTAACCACATGTATACTTCTCAGGAACTTCCACCTTGCGTATGGCCTTGTCTAAATACTGATGGAGATTGTGGACTCAAAAGGCTTCCATAGTCTAGGCAGCTCATGTCAAAGCTTCGGGTGGTCACTAACATCATACATTAGAGTGTGAGATGTTAAATTAACAACAGGAGTGTCTGTGCACTTACTCCTGTAGGACCTCTGTCCTTAATGAGTTGTACTGTGAGAATTAACTCTAAAATTTGCTCTCAAACAGTTTTTTCTTTTATTTTTTGTTTTTAAAAATTTTTTAAGGAATACAAATTTCATAAGTACAACTTTAGGAATATAGCTATTCTTTCCAGCATACCCGCCCTCCCACCCACACTCCCACCCCTCCTCCTCCTCCTCCCTCTCCTCTTGCCAGTCCCATACTCCATTAAGATTCATTTTCAATTAACTTTGTACACAGAAGACCAAGTAAAGATTTCAACAATGTGCATACACATATACACACATACACAACTGTTTGAGAACTAGTTTTACAGTTAACTCTCATAATTCAGCTCATTGAGGACAGAGGTCCTGGATGGGTAGTTAGTGCACAATGAATCCTGCTGTTAATTTAGCAAATAACACTCTTTTGTATGATGTCAGTGACCATCTGAGACTCTTGACATGAGCTGCCTCTGCTGTGGAGGGCTTTTGAAAACACAAACTCCATCAGTATTTAGACAAGGCCATAAGCAAAGTGGAAGTTCACTCCTCCCTTCAGAGAAAAGTACATTCTTCTTTGATGGCCCCTTCTTTCCGCTGGGGTCTCACTCACAGAGATCCTTCATGTAGAACATTTTTGCCACAGTGTCTTGGCTTTCCATGCCTGAAATGCTCTCACAGGCTTTTCAGTCAGACCAGGAAGCCTTTGGGGCTGATTCTGAGGTCAAAGTGTTTCTTAAAGTGATTGTCATTTCATGGGTCTGCTGTGTGGACTGCTATCCCATGTTGGAGCATTCTATCCTTTATAATTCTATTTTTATTACCAGGCACTTGATCCTATTTGTATGATCCCTTTAACAGAGAATATACTGAAATAGAGCGACACTAATGAAGTCCAAGATCAAGTCTGACTGAATCAAGAAGATCACTGGTAAATTATCTGACTGCCAGCAGGATGCTCAACCTCCTTTAAAGGAAGATTATATAATGCAACAAATCCAACATACAGTATTATTAAATATGAGAGTCCCTCAGAAAGCTCGTGGGAAATGCATTTTATGAGCTATTCATAGATTTCATTTTTTTGCACAAAATAAATTTATCCTTTAATTTTATTTCCATGAAGTTTTTGAAGTACTCACGTACTCAAGGAAGCATTAAATTATAATTCAGAACTATAAAAGAAAAAGCAGTCGACCAAACAAATCCTGGAACAACAGATTCTGGGATTAGCAGATGAGGATTTTATAGTAGCTACTTTAAGTATATTCAGAGATGTAAAGGAAACGATTGTCAAAATGAACAAACAGATGGGATATCTAAACATGAAATGGGAAATATGAAAATAATCCAGTGGGAATACTACCACAGCAAAATGTAATGTCTGATGGGTCAGCATTGGGGCATAGTGGGTAAGATACCACCTGTGGTGCCAGCTTCCCATATGGGCGTTGGCTTGAGTTTCAGCTGTTCCACTTCCTACCTAACTCTCTGCTAATGTGCCTGGGAAAACAGCAGAACATGGCCCAAGTACTTGAATCCCTGCTACCCTTATGGGAAACCCAGATGAAGCTGCTGGCTTCAGCCTGGCTTAGCCCCAATAGAAGCTGGAGGAATTAAGCTATCTGACTTCAAGACTTACTGTAAACGTGTAGTAATCAAAACATGGTATTACTGGCATAAAAATAAAAAGATATTCAATGATATAAAAAAATCATCTAGAAATATTTTTGAATCTATAAAGCCAATTGATTTTTGACCAAGATGCACTTCAATTAAATGGAGAAATGGAAAATATTTTCAACAAATGGTGCTGGAACAAATAGATAAATAAATATATGGAGGAAAAAAGAATCTAGACCTCTTCCTCACTTATACACAAAGCAATTTAAGATAGAGTATGTAGCGCTGGTGCCGTGGCTCACTTGGCTAATCCTCTGCATGCAGCGCCGGCATCCCGTATGGGCGCTGGTTCTAGTCCCGGTTGCTCTTCTTCCAGTCCAGCTCTCTGCTCTGGGCCGGGAGGGCAGTGGAGGATGGCCCAAATGCTTGGGCCCCTGCACCCGCATGGGAGACCAGGAAGAAGCACCTGGCTCCTGGCTTCGGATCAGCACAGCGCCGGCTGTAGCAGCCATTTGGGGAGTGAGCCAACGGAAGGAAGACCTTTCTCTCTCTTTTTCTCTCACTGTCTATAACTCTACCTGTCAAATAAAAAAGAGGGAGTATGCACTTAAACCTAAAAGTACAAAGCTTCTAGAGAATAATATAGAGTATCCGTAATTGAAAATGAATCTTGTTGTGAATGGGATGGGAGAGGGGGTGGGAGATGGGATGGTTTTGGGTGGGAAGGAGGTTATGGGGGAAAAAGCCACTATAATCCAAAAGTACTTTGTAAATTTATATTTATTAAATAAGTTTAAAAAAATAAATACATGTAGGGCTCTTGAATCCAAATGATAAAAAAAGTTACTGTAGTGTTATGAAACTATCATTATAATCAATTCTTATGTCAATAAAACATTGTTTTTATGAAGATACCATTATGATGTCATAGTCAGTTTTGAACTCATAGAAACATTGTGATGTCACAGATCTATCTTTAGGAAGTCATAATAATTTGTGATGTTGTAAACTACCATTGTGGTATGATAATCAATTGTGATATCATGAAAATCATTGTTCTGCCATCACTATTTGATGCAATTAACCAACAATTGTCATGTCACAAACCAATCATTTTGGTATCATAATCAATTGTGAAGTCATAAATACTATTGAGACATAATAAACCTATGATGTCATATTGTGACATCATAAACCATTATTGTGGTATCATAATCAATTCTAATGCCATGAAAACCACTGTGATGACATATACCAATATTGTGATTTATATTGTGATGGTTATAAAATTATGATTTCATAAACCAGCTACTATGTTGTCGTTATTAATTGAATTTTGAAACTGTAATATTAATTGTGACAGCACAAACCTATCATTGTAATGTAATAATCAATTGTAATAACACAAACCACCCTTCTGATATTTTAAACGACCACTGTGAAACTATAAAACTATCAACATGGTGCTGTAATCAATTATAATATAAAATCATTGTGAAATAAAAATCTATAGTGATGTTGTAAAACATTGTGGTGTCCTACACTATCATTGTTGTGTCATAATCAAATGTGATGTCATAAAGACCCCGGTGATATAATAATCAATTGGGATGTAATAAACTACCATAGTGATATCACAAAAAAATAGAGTATCCATGCCAATTTTGGACAGGAAAGGTTTTCTTAGAATGCAAGAAATGTTAGCTGCAAAATTAGAAAAATATCTTAAACTAAACTTCATAAACAACTTCTGATACTTAAAACAGTTAAGAACAGCAAAGACATGAAACTGGCTGGAATAAATTTTTATGAAAAATATATCTGCTAAACAGTGTTATCAAGAATTCGAAAAGAATTCCTCTAAACCAACAAGAAAAATACAAATAACTCTATCAAAATGCTCACACAACTAGAATAAGCACTTTAAAAAGGATAGAGGCCAATGAACATGTGTAGATGGGCTTAAAATCAT
Source organism: Oryctolagus cuniculus (assembly GCF_964237555.1). NCBI lineage: Eukaryota > Metazoa > Chordata > Mammalia > Lagomorpha > Leporidae > Oryctolagus > Oryctolagus cuniculus. The sequence goes on along the minus strand of NC_091445.1, from coordinate 16,009,177 downwards.
CCATCACGAGGGAAATGCAAATTAAGACCCCAATGAGATGGTCTTTCAGAAGAACCACAATGGCTTTTGTTAAGAAAGACTTACACCACCAAATATTTGTGAAGATATGTAGAAATTGGATCTCCATGCATTACCAATGGGAGTGAAATGGCACAATATGTTTGAGAATCTGGTACTTTCCTATGAAGTTAAACATTAATAACTTCTATAACTGACAGTTTGATGCCTACGTCTTTTTACCCTAGGAAAATTTAAGCACATGCTCTACCAAAGACTTAAACAAATGACCGTAGTAGCTTTATTTATTTATTTATTTATTTTTTTATTTTATTTTATTTTTTTTTTTTTAACAGGCAGAGTGGACAGTGAGAGAGAGACAGAGAGAAAGGTCTTCCTTTGCCGTTGGTTCACCCTTCAATGGCTGCCGCGGCCAGCGCGCTGCGGCCGGCGCACTGCGCTGATCCGATGGCAGGAGCCAGGTGCTTCTCCTGGTCTCCCATGGGGTGCAGGGCCCAAGCACCTGGGCCATCCTTCACTGCACTCCCTGGCCACAGCAGAGAGCTGGCCTGGAAGAGGGACAACCAGGACAGAATCCGGCGCCCCGACCGGGACTAGAACCTGGTGTGCTGGTGCCGCAAGGCGGAGGATTAGCCTAGTGAGCCGCGGCTCCGGCAGTAGCTTTATTTATAAACTTCAAACTGGAAACGAACTGATGTCCACCAATAAGAGAATAAAGTAACAAACTGTGATATATTCATATAATGAAGTATTACTTAGCAGTGCAATGAGTAAACTATTGATAAAATGAACAATATGAGTGAGTCTCAAAAAACATTACCTGGAGCAAAAAAGCTAGTCTCAAAAAAGTAAATGAATTAATACCACAATACATTTAGAACACTGCCCAGCATATTAAGTGGTTCAGCTTATAGTCGTTAGTGTTGATAGTAATCTATGGATAAATTATCTTGGTCAGGCACCGTTCAAGTTCCTGTATACTGAAATAAGGGAATTTCAGCCCCAAGTCCTACCCCTCAAATAACTTATAATTGAATTTTTATGCAGTTCCTTTCCCCCAGAAAACCCTTGTTTACCCACCTTTTCTGAACTTCAACTGGTTCTGTAAGACTCAGCTGCTTGGAGGCAGCCCATTTTCTCCAGGTGGAGTAAGGTTTCTTGGCCCTGAATGCAAAGCATTCCTTTGCTTTTCTGCAAGTGTTTGTTGAACTTGTAATCAAGGAGCAAATGATGCACGAGGGCTCTAAAGAAGACTAAGGTGCAGGCTTCACTCTGACACGTGCAGTCTGGTAGCAAACACGAACATAGACAGAAATAAGGGTAAACCGGTGTCATGTGCTCACCAAAGCGGAGTACCCATGCGTTTGTTTCTGTCCTGGATTACTGTCATTTTTCTGAAGCAGAATTTCTACACTTCAGTCATTCTTTGCACCACAGGGTCCTCTTAGAGTGCTTGTCCAGCACGTGTTATGAAGGTTCTTCAGAAACTTGGTGGAAACATGGAATTAAAAAAGTTTATTTTGTGCTACAAATTGAAATCCATGCAGAGTTTTCTTATAATGTTCATCTTCTGTGAGTTTTTTTGAAGACCTGTCATATATATGCATATGTGTTAATGAAAATGATTGCAATAGGAGAAAAGAGTCAAATAAAAGTGATGATGGCATCGCTGGAAGCTGTACTCACTGAGTACTTACTGTGGGCCAATTACTTTTCTAAATGTTGCATCTATATTCTTTTTATCTGTGCAACAACAAAAATAGCAAGGTATTATCATCTGTAGCTTCGGGATAAGGAAACAGGCTCAGAGGAGCTAAGCAGCATGTTTAGGGACAAAGCCACGTTTACAACCGACTGCTTGGAAAAGACTAGTTTTCCTCACAACTTTGTACATCAGAAAGATGCTGGCTGGTATCATTCTGGAAGTATTTTGTGGTCAACCACTCATATCTGAGTATTTGATATTTCTTCTCCTGTTATTTTTCTTTCTCTAAACTCTTCAGACACAATTACAGATAGAAAAGTTGTGGACCAGAGGCTCCGGGGAGTCATGTTTCAATTAGCCAACTTGAAGGCAGTGTGGTCAGCTCTCTGGACTCTGACATATCTACTCTCTCCTTGTCCTTTTTGGCAGTGTAGTTGAAAATGTGCTGATAGAGAATGGGACTGCTGACGGTAGCACCAACCTACCCATCAAAGAGAAGGAGGCAGTGGGGAACAGTTAGGAAGAACATAAAGATATTCCTTGCCATTTTTAAAAAGCCTTTACTGGCAGAGAGAGAGAGAAAGATAGGAGATGCTCCAATGGGGCCTTGTGCTTCATGACTTTAAAGGTACTTAGTGTGGGACAAGAAGTTATTTTTCTTTTTTGGCTTCTCTAAATAAGGACAGACAGATCATCTTAGAAAACAAAGGAAGATTCTATCTCAGCATCTGATGTACTGTCATCCTTGTAAACTGTTACATACCCTGATATGTTCCAATGGATATCTGTAGAGTGAGAACTTTTGGGCTCCCAACTTTAGGGAAAATTCTCAGTTTTTCATGTCAAATGAGCTAGTCAAGATGAAAACCTGAATTGATTTTAATAGACTTTTTTTCACTAACACTTTGATTGAAAGATGCCATGTGAATTTTACTAGGATGGCTATCTGCCTGGGAATACAGACTATACAGAAAAAAAATTAAGCATCTTCAAGGAATTTTAGGAAAGGTGTCAGATATTTTGATATATTGGTCAGGAACAAGAATGACAGCGGATGACATTTTAAGTAGCCTCAAGAATAGATTTACTTTGAGGAAATGTGTGTCACTAAACATATGATAATTCTTTAGCCAGTACAGAGGCACCAAAAAATCAGTCAACTTAAACCATGTCCCCAAATTCAGTTTAAAAGCTATGTTCTCATTACAATTTCCCCCAAGAAACTCTGTGTCAACACTAGCAGAATTATTGTAAAAGGACAAATTTGATAACATTAAAGGAAATGGTGAAGGCCTCTAGTAGTAAAAATTAGAGTCATGTGTGAGAGAAAATAGATAAAGCAATTCTGTTATAATCTAACTGCTAGAATGTCAGGATGGCCATTAAGTTAGAATTGATAGTACTGTTTTGATGCTCCACTTGTTGAGAGCAAATCCTAATAAATTAAGTTCTTCAATTTTCCATATTCCACATTAAACAATTTATGGTTGTCTATTTTCAGGGACTGTTGCACTTAATACTATCTTTATATTTTTGGATACAATAGTAATTATGTTCTTCAATATTGGATGTAAAAGCCTAATTACATAAGCTTACATTAAATCCAGTTTGTTACATAGTTTAAATAGGTTTCACTCAGATTTTGAGATTTCTTTGACCCCTTATCTCAGAGCCCAGTGGATAATATTATCATATTGCTTTGCATTTATCATTTCTGGAGCAGAACTATTTATTTATTAATTATTGTACTGGAATATAAGCAACACTTTAAAAAGAAAGAGAACATGTATGTCTTTTTAATGTCAGAATATAATAGGCATCCAATAATATTTGCTGGATGAATGAACGAGAGCTTGGCAGTGCTTCTGAATAGCTAATAATTGTAATTATGCTAACCAGCATTAACTGTGCCACTTTTTGCCTTTTGTGCATTATTGAATTCTCACAGAGATTGAAGAGTGGAGAGGTTAAGGACTTTGTCCAAATCTCCATGACCAGCAAGTACCCATTTTGCTCTTTCCCTGGGGCTTCTGGAAGTTGCACTCCTTCCCCTGTTCTGCAGAATTATTTTCTGCATGTTATTGTTCAGTTTCAAACAAGGGAAGTGTTCTATAGACTGGACAATGCTGGTGGAGCAGGGAGTGGGGAGTACTCTACTGGTCTGCCTCCCCCATGGGCATCTTAGCTCTCTCTGTCTAGAGCTGTTGGGGGACTGATAGGCTCTGTGTTGTTCCTTGTTCTGACAAGCATCTACTGGCAAGTGTGCCTCTGCAATGTTCCCTTCCTCCTATGGGGCTGTTATGTGCTAACTGAGGCCTCGTGAGCAGGGTGGTATAGACATTGCCTTTCTCTGTGCCTTCTGCAGAATTGCCATCAGATTAAAGATGACGTCAGTGCCCTTTTGAACTGGAAGCCACTTTGACTTTGCATTTCTAACTGTGCGAGCAACAATGTCCAGGAGAAATTTAGAGAATGTTCACAAAGTGGCCCAGTTGATGGATTTATTGACTAAATTATTTCAAAAAGTTAGATTAAAATTCATAGCTTTTTTTTTTCTACATTCTTTTTTTTTAACTTTTATTTAATGAATATAAATTTCCAAAGTACGACTTATGGATTACAATGGCTTCCCCCCCATACCGTCCCTCCCACCCACAACCCTCCCCTTTCCCACTCCCTCTCCCCTTCCATTCACATCAAGATTCATTTTCGATGATCTTAATATACAGAAGATCAGCTTAGTATACATTAAGTAAGGATTTCAACAGTTTGCTCCCACACAGAAACATAAAGTGAAAAATAATAGATGATTTTTTTAAATGATGATGAAATCAGATCAGACCTATTGTCATGTTTAATCCCAGTGAGAGTCAAGTTGGGAGTTGATAATTTCTTTTTTTTTTTCTTTTCTTTTTTTTTTTTTTTTTACAGAGGATCAGTTTAGTATGCATTAAGTAAAGATTTCAACAGTTTGCACCCCCATAGAAACACAAAGTGAAATATATTGTTTGAGTACTCGTTATAGCATTAAATCTCAATGCACAGCACATTAAGGACAGAGATCCTACATGAGGAGTAAGTGCACAGTGACTCCTGTTGTTGACTTTACCAATTGACACTCCTGTTTATGGCATCAGTAATCTCCCTATGCTCCAGTCATGAGTTTCCAAGGCTATGGAAGCCCTCTGAGTTCTCTGATTCTTATCTTGTTTAGACAAGGTCATAGTCAAAGTGGAGGTTCTCTCCTCCCTTCAGAGAAAGGTACCTCCTTCTTTGAAGACCTGTTCTTTCCACTGGGATCTCACTCACAGAGATCTTTTGCCAGAGTGTCTTGGCTTTCCATGCCTGAAATACTCTCATGGGCTTTTCAGCCAGATCCGAATGCCTTTAGGGCTGATTCTGAAGCCAGAGTGCTATTTAGGACATCTGCCATTCTATGAGTCTGCTGAGTATCTCACTTCCCATGTTGGATCACTCTCCCCTTTATTTATTCTATCGGTTAGTGTTAGCAGGTACTAGACTTGTTTATGTGCTCCCTTTGACTCTTAGTCCTTTCATTATGATCAATTGTGAACTGAAATTGATCACTTGGAATAGTGAGATGGCATTGGTACATGCCACCTTGATGGGATTGAATTGGAATACCCTGGTATGTTTCTAACTCTACCATTTGGGGCAAGTCTGAGCATGTCCCAAATTATACATCTCTTCCCTCTCTTATTAACATAAGAGTGGGAATTCATAGCTTTTTATCTTCTGTTTCTACCTACCCTTTTCCTTTTTGATCAAGACAAACCAAGCCAAATACTACACAATACAAAAAAGACCAGGTTTGTATTTTGAATCTAGATTTTTAAAATAAGATTTATTTATTTGAAAAGCATAATAACAGAGAGAGTGAGAGCGAGAGCGAGCGAGCGAGCGAGCGAGGTTGAATATAGATATTCCATCCATTTGTTCACTCCCCAAATGGCCACAACAGTCAGTATGGGACCGCACTGGAGTCAGGAGCCAGGAACTCCATCTGAGTTTCCCATGTGGGTGGCAGGAGCCCAAAAACTTGAGTCATCTTCCTTTGCTTTCCTAGGTGCATTTTCAGAGAGCTGGATCACAAGCGGAGCAACTGACCCACTATGCCACAGTGACAGCCCCTTCCCTGAAAACCTGGAATATTTTGAATTTAAGGAAATGGCTTATTTATTTACTTTTTAGTTTGGATGAATGTCCTGATGGGTACTAGGTTTTAATGCCGTTAGTTTGAGTGTGTGCTCTCGTGTGTAATTACTCACTTGGTTTCCAGAGCGCTGGGTGAGCGTCAAAGGTGCACAGATGCTGAGGGTGCCACAACACGGGACACTGATAGGACTTCTTGTCTTTGTGTTTTTGCACATGAGCACAGTCTTCCAATCTCAAGACAATGTTCTCTTGCTTTTAAATACAAAGCTACTCCAAAAATTTAATGGAAGAAAGTGAATTGAAAGATACTTTTAGGGGCTGGTATTTTGGCACAGTGAGTTAAGCTACTGCTGGTGACACCTGCATCCCATATCAGATTCGGGTCCTGGCTCTTCTATTTTTGATCCAGGTTCCTACTAAGGCACTAGGAAAGCAGCAGAAGTTGGCCTAACTGCAGGGGACCTTGCCACTCACGTGGGGGACCCAGACAGAGCTCCTGGCTCCTGGCTTCAGCCTGGCCTAGCCCTGGCTGTTGTGGCCATTTGGGAAGTAAACTAGTGGATGAAAGATTCCCTCCCTCCCTCCCTCTTGCTCTGCCTTTCAAATAAGTAAATAAACAAATCTTTAAAAACAGACAACTTTTGTGTAAAATTTGAAATCAACAATATTTTTTTCAAAATATATAGTTTCAATGAACTCTCTGAAGACCCTTGGTGTATTTTAATAAGGATTCATAAATATTAGGAACAAATATCAAAATGTTCTGTAAAACTGTTTACTTCAATATGTCATAAAACAATGAATGATAAAGTTTTCTATTTTTTTTAGTAATTATAAATAACATTCCAGCCCCCATTAAAGAAAAAATTAACCTAGGTTTCTTCTTCAGTTTTCTTTTTTAACATTCAGATAAAAAACATTTAATTTTAGGCAGTTTTTGTTTAACATGTTTTCCTCCCAGTTTGGATACAACTTTCCAACTTTACCTTTTTTTTTTTTTTTTTTTGACAGGCAGAGTTACTCAGTGAGAGAAAGAGACAGAGAGAAAGGTCTTCCTTCCGTTGGTTCACCCCCCCAAATGGCTGTTACAGCCGGTGCACTGCACCGATCCGAAGCCAGGACCCAGGTGCTTCCTCCTGGTCTTCCATGTGGGTGCAGGGCCCAAGTCTTTGGGCCGTCCTCCACTGCCTTCCAGCAGAGAGCTGGACTGGAAGAGGAGCAACCGGGACAGAACCGGCGCTCCAACCAGGACTAAAGCCCAGGGTGCTGGCGCCACAGGCGGAGGATTAGCCTGGTAAGCCGCGGCGCCAGCCCAAACTTTACTTTTTTTTTTTTTTAATCTTTTTTTTTTTTTGACAGGCAGAGTGGACAGTGAGAGAGAGAGAGACAGAGAGAAAGGTCTTCCTTTTGCCGTTGGTTCACCCTCCAATGGCCGCCGTGGCCGGCGCACCGCGCTGATCCGATGGCAGGAGCCAGGTACTTCTCCTGGTCTCCCATGGGGTGCAGGGCCCAAGCACTTGGGCCATCCTCCACTGCACTCCCTGGCCACAGCAGAGAGCTGGCCTGGAAGAGGGGCAACCGGGACAACCGGGACTAGAACCCGGTGTGCCAGCGCCGCAAGGCGGAGGATTAGACTAGTGAGCTGCGGCGCCGGCCCAAACTTTACTTTTGAATGACCTATAAAAAAGGATCAGTTATTGGATAATGCACTTACTCCATCAATTGAGAAACAGTTTGCAGCTGGGCAAATACTGCTGACTCAGCATCACTTCTCTTCCTCTAATCCTTCCCATTTGCCAAAAAAAAAAAAAAAAAAAAAAAAAAAGTTAAGATTTTCATATCTCAAACAGACTTCTTGAAATAGGTTTGGAAACGAGAGGCTGTTGCCAGAGGGAGTAAGACTCACCAGTCCTGTTACCACAGTGGCGGCTTGCCTGGAATGCTGCTGGGGCAATGAACACGACTGACAGAGCAAGGCTTTCCTTGGTGTGAAGGCCAAGGGCTCCAGGCCGATGAAACACCTCTGGAAATGTGCCCAATGGAAACACAGAACAGTACGGGTACTTGGGCTTTCATGCCAAAGGTTTTTGGGCATGGGTCCAAAGACATCTTCTGTAAGAGGAAATGAAAGAGGAAATAACTTGTTGTTCTAAGGGGGTGAGAGGGTTGGGGTGAGAGTTGAAAGAAGGGTTGAAAAGAGAGAGAGAGAGAACTGAGCTGTGAAGGTGAGGATATGCGGTGAGGGGAAGCGGGCGGGTGAAGTTGGACATGTTAATAAGCTCATGAAGATAAGGAGGAAGTGGGGACTGCTTGGAAGGTAAACACTCCGTGATGGGAAGGGCCACTTTGCCAAGAATAACAGCATCAGGATAATTAAAGGAAAAGGCTAACACCAATGTGAGGAAAAAGAGAAAATGCTGAACAGATCTTAACTATAAGAACAGTCCGACTCAGCGTTTCCTAGTTGACAGCGCAAACAGGAAAAGGAGAGGAAGCCGTCCCGCGGATCTGAAGACCCCTCTGCCGTCCTCGCGTTAACGCTCAGCATTCTGTCGACTCAGGTTCAGTGCGGTGCATTGGGTGGGCTGAGAAGGACAACCCCGATTATTTACCGCTCTAGGTCCGGTCTGTTCTGAGGGCTGTGGTACCAGGATATTTTATTAATTTCCTGAATTGTGTGTGTGTGTGTGGGGGGGGGTGTTTTATGTTGTTAATGTCTTGTAATTTAGTAGGCTATAAAACTAAGTCATATATTTCCTTTATATATGAGATTCTCTTGAGCTCTTTGCATGTTAACTAATGGAGTGCCTTAAAAACAATTCTGAAAGATGATCAAGTATATTAATTAGTACACTAGCCACACACATGACATTGCACAAAAAACCCTACCTCATTCTGTTCTCTAAGCAGTTAATGTCAAGCTCTTGACAGGCACTGTGGCATAGCGTACCGAGTAAAGCCGCAGCCTGCAGTGCTGGCATCCCATATGGGCACCGTTTCGAGTCCCAGCTGCTCCACTTCTGATCCAACTCTCTGCTGTGGCCTGGGAAGGCAGTAGAAGATGGCCCAAGTCCTTGGGCTCCTGCACCTGTGTGAAAGACCTGGAAGAAGCTCCTTGCTCCTGACTTCTGGCTTCAGATGGGCTCAGCTCTGGCCTCTGCGGCCATCTGGGGAATGAACTAGTGGATGGAAGACCTCTCTCTCTCTCTATGTAACTCTGACTTTCAAATAAATAAATAAATCTTCAAAAAAAAAAAATGTCAAGCTCTCCTTTGTGTTCTTGTTTAGTTCTTGAAGATTCCACACTTTTGTTTCTAGAAACTTTGATTCTAGAATAGAACAGTTCAGAAGACTGGTATATTTTCCAGGAAGTTATAAAGGCAACAGACAAATAAAAGTAACATATACTTGTTAGTATAGAGTTCTAAATTGAACTTATGATTTGGTCAAATGAAGGCAGGGTTGAAGTCTTTTCCCTAAACTATTACCCCAAGTAATTTTTATAAGTAACTTCATTTATTCTAAAATAATATTAAATAATATTAAGATGCAAGTAAATATTCTTTTCTAGGTGATGCATTTCACCAATCTAGTTTTTCTTTAATGCTTCTATTTATAAAATTCTCCTGAAGGTTGTTTTGTGTGTATTTAGATTTACAATACTAGATACGTATCACTCCAGAAATGCACCTTAGAAAACCCTAGGAATGGCATGCGACAAACTAAACAAACTTATCCTTGTTTTATTTCCCCTCTTTGATTACTGTTATGGTAAGTTTAATCTCATTTGTCTCCTGAAAATTATTTTCAGAAGTTATTTCTTCACTGGACCATAACACTGTTAACCTAGTGGTTCATAAAATTATTAAAGCTTGACATATTTATCCTCTTTTGACAGATGTAATTGGTGACAAAACAGAAACAAGCTTTGGCTGTTTTATTACCATAAGAGCCCAAGGATTTATCAACATTATCTATATGCTCTCAAAGTGCAGAGAATCAAGAGAGAACACATTTGAGTGGACAGCTTCTTTTAGAGGCAGGAGATCTTTTGGCTACCAGAGAAAAGGGTACACTGAGCCTTGGCATTGTTACATACTACTTGAGTGACAGAGGAATGTCCAAGTAAGGAAGAAGAGGGTCTGCCTCAGAGTGAGGCTGGGGAGAAGTGCATAAGGGAAGAGAGAGAGAGAGAGAGAGAGAGAGAGAGAGAGAGAGAGAGAATGAACAAGGTCTAAGTGGAGATTTAGAGGTGAGGAATCAGTTTTTTTTCAGACTCACAGAAAGAGGGAATATGGAGGAACACCTGGAATCTGATTTAGAGACGAAGGAAAAGACAGCTGCCTTTCTGTGCAGACGTATCCAGAAAGAGTAATTGAATTGAAACTCTTCAGTTAGAGTTGAAAAATCCCACTGAACCCTCTTTCTGGGGTTGCTGTTGGATTTGGACTTGAGGATACTTTCTTCAGTCATGAGGCCTGATGCACACAACCATACTGGGCTCACCTGGTTATTGTACTCGCAGGAAAGGACAACTTACTCTATATTTGTGAGAAGAACATTTGTTAGGGTTATTCTTTGCACATTTGAGAAGACTATTTATGTACTTAACTTTTTTTCTTATTATGTTTAACTTTTGAACTGTGATCTCAAGGAATTTAAAACCCCTTTCAAAAACATCTAAAGCATAGCCTAGCCCTAAATTATTAGAACAGAATAGGTCTGGAATAATTAAAATATGGGAATATCTGATGCTTCATATCAGGAAGAGCATGAAAAACTGAATTTCTCTCTCTCTCTTTTTTTTTTTTTTTAACAGGCAGAGTGGAAAGTGTGAGAGAGAGAGACAGAGAGGAAGGTCTTCCTTTTGCCGTTGGTTCACCCTCCAATGGCCGCCGCGGCCAGCGTGCTGCATCCGGCGCACCGCGCTGATCCGAAGCCAGGAGCCAGGTGCTTCTCCTGGTCTCCCATGGGGTGCAGGGCCCAAGCACTTGGGCCATCCTCCACTGCACTTCCGGGCCATAGCAGAGAGCTGGCCTGGAAGAGGGGCAACCGGGACAGAGTCCGGCGCCTCGACCGGGACTAGAACCCGGTGTGCTGGCGCCGCAAGGCAGAGGATTAGCCTATTGAGCTGTGGCGCTGGCAACTGAATCTCTTAAATTCTTACTTCAACTTTTCAAAGAAGAAGGGAAATAGAGGCTAAAGCAAGGTGAAAAATGATGGATAAGCAGTGCATGCCCAGAAAACCCCATGATGTGTGACTTCAGAATTCTGGCGTACATACTTCCTTCTGTCTTTCAGAAACGGTTGCTTTCAGGTTCACTCGAGGCAGAGGCTAGGACCCATTCATCTTTGAGCTTCATCTCACATTTCAGCATCTATCTCATTTTGTTGTACACAGTAGGAGCTCAATTTTTATTTGTTATATCAAATTGAAAATAGGAAGCAGATATTTCTTATGAGTTAAATCACCTTGTGTGTTGTCAATCTTCAAGGATAGAGAATTATATACATTGCATTTGAATTGAGTTTCCACTAAAATCGCTGGGATGCTGAAGTGAGATTAGGTTAAATTCAAGTTGTATTTTTCTTCCGTGTGGGATCAAGGACAGACACAGAAGGGTGTTCATTAGGACACACAAATGCCACTTTATACAACTCAGAAAGTGCCATTCACTGACTGCCCAGAAGGAAGCTGGACTGTAAAAGACAGGTTACCAGTCTGTTGTGTTCTGACCCCACCTTTAAGGCACCAGGGAGCCTCCTGAAGAAGCACCTTGTTTCTTCAGTTCCCTTAGGACAACCTGACAAAATTTAAATGATTTTTGTTCTCATTTCTGGGAACATACTTTTTTTATTTTTTTGAAGTCATGATCTTACTGTTCACCAAAATGTCATAAGAAAAAATTATTCATGAAACCATTTCTTGCTTTTGCTTCAGAGTGCGCTCGGCTGCCAAGATGCAGGAAGAGGTTTGGGGGAATGTCAGTTACAGAATAACTGTCTTCAATAATCCTTGTTTCATGGGTGAGCCCACTTCCTTGTACTTCACGGTTTCTTAGTATTCAAAACCAAGCTTTCGTTGTCTTGCTTCTTGGGTGAATAAGATAGAGTCTTTTAAAAATTTTTATTTTATTGTATTTTTATTTATTTGAGAGAGAGAGAGAGAGAAAGAGAGAGAAAGAGAGAGAGAGAGAGGTACACAGAGATTCCCTCAACTACTGTTTCACTCCCCAAATGCCACTGTCAACATCTAGGGTTGGACAGGATCAAGCAGGAGCCTGTTACTCAGTATGGTCCTTCATGTGAGTGGCAGGGACCTAAGTACTTAGCCATCATCTGCTGCCTCCCATGGTGCACATTTGCAGGAAGTTAGAACTGGAAGCAGAACAAGGACTCTGATGTGGAATGTGGGCATCCCCAGCTGCTCTACAACATCTACCCTGGAAGGTGCAGTAGTACCTTAGTTTGATTACCCTTTTATCCTGTGTGAAATTTTAAGTGATTGGTTTATTTATTTATTTATTTTTTTGGTTTGAAAAAAAAAGAAAAGCCACCAGAAACCATTCTTACTTCAGGTGTGAATCTCCTCTTTGGCTCTCATTTGGGGAAAGATAGAAAGTTCTCTGTCTCTCAATCTGGGTAGCTGCTCTGGGTTGGGGTCAACCACTGGCAGATTCTTGCAGAAGACCCTTTCCTGTTGTCCAGAAACAGAATAGGAAAAGTAGTCAGATTTCTGTCTCTTCCTCTCCCAGGTGCAGCACATGACAACTTACCTTCCTGGGATCAGAGCACACAAAACTATATTCATTTCCTGTTGCTGCTGTAACAAGTTATTTAAACTATAGAGACTGAAAACAACAGAAATTTATTCTCTCATGGTTCTGGAGCTCTGAAGCCTACAGTTAACTCTACTTGGCTGAGTAAGGAGTCAGCAGGGCCGTGCTCCTTGGAGATACTCTCTGGGAAAACACATTTCTGTCATTTTCCAGCTTCTTGAGTGGCATTCCTTGCATTCCTTGGCTTGTGGTGCCTTCCTTCAACTTCAAAGACCATTAAATAGTATCTTTGTTTTTTTTGACTGTGCATTTTTCTTTGTGCTTCCACCTGCTTTGTCACATGGTTTTCTTCTCTTCTAGGCTGTAATCTCCTTCTGCCTTCCTCTTGGAAGGACACTGGTTATTGCATTTCAGGTGCACCCAGATAGTCTAGGATAATCTCCCGATCTGACAGTCCTTAGCTTCATGACATCTTAATGACATTTTCCATGTAATGTGACATCCAACAAGTCCAGAGGTTAAGGCATGGCAATGAAATGATGATGCCTTTATGATTATAACTGAATTTCTGTAAAAACTAAGGAAGAAAACAGCTTTGAGCCATGAAAGCATCTCTGTTCTGCAGATGATGAAACTGAGGCACTGTGAGAATACATAACTTGCCCAGAGTTAGACAAGGAGTAATTGAAACTTGGATGGAAACTTAGATTCAATCTCTATGTGTTACCTACACTAGTAGGATGAGGAGTGGTGGGTGTCCCGCAGTCCTTGGGTGATGAATAAATCATTTCATCCATTAATCTGCTTAGGACTCCTTTGATTCATCGGACAAACATTTCTGAGTGCTTTCCAGGTCCCAGGCCCCGTGTCAGGCTCTCCGCACACCAGGACAAGTCTTTTGTCCTGAACAAGAGTCTGTTTATTGGGCAGGAGGCAGGGTGGGTGGGCTAAGGTTGAGCCAGCAATAGAAACTGAGCACAGTAGAGACACAAACAATGGGCAGCTGGTTCCTTCTACACACCAAAGGGGACCACATTTCAGCCAGGTCTGGAAGGCTTGGAAGGACTCTGGTGGACCAAAGGCATTCCTGGTAGTAATAGATTACAGACCACGCCAGGGCAATGTGGGCAGTGAAGAGGGCTAGGGACAGACAGATGGGAAGACTGTTGTAAACAAAAAGCCCAGGTTAAGGGGTGATGGTGAGGATGCCAAAGATAGATATGGATGACTAATTAGATATGAGAAAAAGGGGCACAATGGGTATATTGTGCCAAAGGAAAATAAAATTAAATATGGGAAAGAGTTTAACAAGTTTGAAGACTGAGCAGAGGGACCAGAGAAGAGTGAGTGTTGTTGCTGCCCAAAGAAAGGAACAGATGAAGCAAGATCCAGAGCAGGGAGGGGTGGAAAGTGCGCACTGGACTTCCATCGTTGTCCTTGGACAGGTGCCAGTCTATCGGTCCAGTGTTCTCCTCAAGGATGATTTTTACTCATGATGAATAATTATAACAAAAAAGCAACCTAAGTGAATCTGAGGTGCCCAACATAACTGGTTGAAAAGTATTGCTGTGGAGGGACAGGTATTTGGAGCAGCAGATAAGACAACGCTTGGGATGCCAGTATCCTATATTGGAGTGCTAGGTTTGAATATCAGAATACCTGCTCTTCTTCTGATCCCGTTATCAGCTACTGTGCACCTTTGGAGTCCCTGCTACTCAGGTGGGAGACCCAGATTGATTTCCTGGCTCCTGGCTGTAGCCTGGCCCAGGCCTGGCTCTTGTGGGGGCATGTAGGGTATGAACCAGTGGATTGAAGTTCTCCTTCTGTCTGTCTCTCTGCCTCTCCCCACCTCAAACAACAAAACAACTCATAAGATAAAGAAAATTATCACCCTGGAAATCTACAGAGTCCAGTTGCCTTGTACCACTGAGTTTATCCCTCTGACTATAGAAGCCAACACAATTTCCTACCTCTAAGTGCCTTCACCAACATCCCAAAGCTCCAAACAACATTGCCTGGAAGGCAACACAAGAGTGAAATGTGCACCCAGGGCCTCTGCCTTCAAGTTGGTATTCTCTAAATATTTAGTCCTGTTTATGTAAAGAACAGACTGGGCTCTGCCTGCTGGAAGAGCTGAGAGGGAAGATGTTGCACAGACTCTGCCTCCTGTTTACTGTGTGTGCAATTCAGCTCTGGCTGCAAAAGCAGAGCTCAGCCTGGTGCCATTTACACCTTCCCGTTTAGAAGCCAAATTGTGTCCAGTTCTTAGGACTTAAGGACGCCTCTTGCAATCCCTTTCCACCTCCTCATCCCAAATGCAACTGTGTGAATTAGATTGTGGGTAGATTAGAGCCACGGAGACCCCAAAGGGGAAGATAGTATTTGCCATGCAACAGTCCAGTGTGTAAGCAGTCTCGAGTTGGTATGGCATCTCCATGGCGTCAGGAACTCGAACTCTCTACTTGTCACCACGCCACCCCTAAAGCAGGGCTTTCCTCATGGTCCACATAGCCCCTTTCCCAGCAGTGGGAAGGAGAGAAAGGACAGGCCAAGGGGAGGCTGCCAACCTCCTTTTCCTCAGCGCGATTTGGAAGCTGCAGATATCACTCCTGCCTACACTTCATTCACCAAAGTCTAGTCCGATGGCTACACCGAGAAATTTCCGCCTTCCCACCTTGGTCATGTGGCAGGGAAAAGAATGAATGTCAGATGTCAGCTGTTCTCTGGCACAGGTTTGTCAAATGGATTTCAACTAAATGTGGTGCCTGTCATGGGAGGGGCTGTGTGTCCATATTTCTGCCTCCAGTTACATTGGCAGAGACCTGCAGATGTCAGGGAGATTTAGTGTCCCTTTCAGGTGGGAACCTTTGGCCACCGCCCAGACAGCCCATCCTCAGCAGGTGTGGGCAGTGTGTTCCTATCTTACAGACATATCAGGAGAGCATCAGTGAGACAGGGGTGGATGATTTCTCTGGCTTTCCATGATCTTCCAAATTTAACAAAAGTTAAGGGCAGGTCTCAGACTCTGAGCCTAATCAGCTCCTAGGGTGTTCATACACAATGACTCGTCCCCAGACGGTTCTTTTGGGAGAAATGTTTGGCAGCAAATAAAAGTTAGGACATTCTTCCTGCCACCATTGAGTAATCTTAGAAGTATTTCTTGTGAGCACTCAGTCCACCCTTTCTGTATATTAGTGTCTACCAGGAAGGTCTTTGGGGTTCTCCAGTAAGTGAGGAATGAAACCACTGAGGAAACAGCATGTGACCACAGCAGTTGGGAGCCCCTGGAGACCTGGTTGTTCTGCTGGGTTGTTCTCATCTGTGGCATGAAGGCTAGAAGCCAGTCAGGGCCAAGCATTTCCAAAGGTCCAGGTCCCAGAATTTGTTCCTTTTTTTCTCTTTGTTCCAGATCTTGGATTCTTTATTTCCCCTTCATCTTTTTCTCCTGGAAAATTTTCTCAAGCTTAGATTTCTGAATATTTGAAACAGCTTTTTTTTTTTTATGTGCTAGCATTATTCTAAGAGCTTTACCTCTCAACTATTTAATATTTACCTGTAAGAACTATGAATACTCCTGTTTGGTAGAACAGGACATTGAGACACAGAGAGGGTGAAAAACTTATCCAAAGCTATACAACTTGTAAGTCGTAGAGCTAGGATTCTGAACCAGGGGCTGGCGTTGTGGTGTGGTGGGCTAAGCCACCACCTGTGGTGCTGGTATCCTATATTGGAGTGCTGATTTGGGTCCTGGCTGTTCTGTTTCTGATCCAGGTTTCTGTTAATCATCTTGAGAAGGTAGCAGAAGATATCCCAAGTAGTTGGGCCCCTGCCCGCAATGTGGGAGACCAGGATGGAGTTTCTGGTGTTATACCTTCAGCCTGGCCCAGCCTTGGCTGCTGCAGGTACTTGGGGAGTAAACTAGTGGATGGCAGATGCTTCTTTTTCTGTCACTCCTGCCCTGTCTGTCACTCTAAATTTCAGATGGAAAGATAGATTGATCAGTCAATCAAAAAAAAAAAAATGCTGCATGCCCTTGGACTTGCCAGTCTCCAGAATTGTGAGCCAAATGAATGTTTCTTTTTAACAAAAAGGAATCAAAACTATTCTTATCCTCATTGTGTAGAGGAAAAGATCATTCCCTTTACTATATGGTTATTTGAACCAAAGAAACTTCATTGCTTAGGTAACAGGGAGTAGAACTGAGATGCAAGCCCAGCTCTCCAGGTACAGACCTCCAGCTCTTTGTTCCCCAACCGTGCTTTGGGTATACAGTGCGGTCCTTACAAGGCTGGGACCACTTAACGGGGGTGTAGTCCCCCTTGTCTACCTGTGACTCTCCTAGAAGGGTCCCCATGCCCCACTCCCAGGTGGGAACCGCTGATTTAGTCTCAGCAGAGCAGAAAGGCAGCTGTTGCCCATGTGCTGCAGCATAAGGCTCTGTGGAAGTGTTACCTGTATTTCATATCCTCGTTCAAATCTCCACTCTCCCGCTCACCTGCCAGCAGAAGGAGTGTGGTTTCTTGTGCAAGACGATACTCTGAAATGCTACTTTCACATCGGACAGCTAAGAGGCTCATATATCCTGCCTGGATGGGAGTGGTTTTTCAGCCTCAGAGCCTGTAAAAATACTGTGGCATGAAAGGCTCAGCTGAAACAACAGCATGCTGGGAAAATGAGTCTGCAAAATGTGTTTTAAATATTAGTCATCATCGGCGCGGTCTAAAGCACCCCTTCTATAGAGAGAGGCCTGTGCCTGAGCTTTCAGTCCACTTTTGCATGCAGGTCTGGGGAGGTGGGGCGATTGTAGCTTTATGTTCTACAAATCTTAACTTTAAAAATCCATGTATTCATAGGATGATTAAAGAATAGAAAATAAGTCTCCTTCCTCTGGGCTCCCTGCTATTGTCTCTGGAGGTGATAAGAAATACAGACGTGTCCTTATAGGTAAAGATGTTAGAGTACCTATGAGAAATCTTCAGAAGGTTCACAGAAAATTTGAATTATGAAAATCTGTGCATGGGCTTAAAAATCTTATTGCATCAAAATAAACTTATCTTAAGAAATTAAAAGAGAAATCAAAAATTTTCTGGAAGTAAATGAGGATAACAGCACAACATACCAAAACTTATGGGATACAGCAAAAGCAGTGTTAAGAGGAAAGTTTATATCAATGGGTACCTACATCAAGAAATTGGAAAGGCACCAAATAGATGAGCTTTCAATGCATCTCAAGGATCTAGAAAATCTGCAGCAGACCAGACCCAAATCTAGTAGGAGAAGAGAAATAATTAAAATCAGAGAAGAAATCAACAGGATTGAATAAAAAAAAATTACAAAAATCAGCCAAATGAGGAGCTGGTTTTTTGAAAAAAAAAAAAAAATAAACAAAATTGACACCCCATTGGCCCAACTAACTAAAAAAAGAAGAGAGAAGACCCAAATCAATAAAATCAGAGATGAAAAAGGAAACGTAACAACAGATACCACAGAAATAAAAAGAATCATCAGAAATTACTACAAGGACTTGTATTCCATGGAGTTTTTGAATTATCTTGTGTAGGTGTGTGTTTGAGTGTGCATGAGTTTCAGATGTGTGTGTGTGTGTGTGTGTGTGTAACAAGTGTTTTACATTTGTAATTCCATAATCAGAAATTTGCTTTTAAATTACCTTGAACATAAAAGGTTCTCTGCCTACTCTTTGTTGCAAATATTAAAACTAAAAATGTAAATAAAAGGAGAAATATGAAAAGATATTAAAACTTGCCAAGGGTGTTTGTTTGGGTGCCTTGTGGAGAGGTGAGTGGGGGCAACGGGAGAAATGTGGCTTTAATTAAAAATGATTAAACGTCTTTAAAAAAAATCCCCTGAGTTTCTGCAGAATTTCAGCCCAAATTGCCAAAGATTTTTATCGTTAGGGAGACTTCCCATTAGAGTCTGCTTAGGTAACAGCTTTAGAATCTCCCCTTGCATCTCTGGTGGGCAAGTTCAGTTTTCACAAATGCATTCCCATACTCCGCCGACTGTGCCTCTCTAAATTCCAGGGGAGTTGCGGTGGGTGCCTCGCTGGGCAAGCTGCAGTGCCATGAGGAGCTCTGAGGCCAATGCCTGGCCCCTCCCTCTGCCTCTCCCAGCAACAGCTTGGGGCCAGCTCAGCCACCATCCGCAGCACGTGGGACATCTTTGTAAAAATGGATTCAGAAAGCTGGAGTGAGCAAACAGTACTGGATTTCCTGATGCAATCCAAATATGGGAGAGAGGTGCTCGGTTCTAATTAGCAGCCTCATTGATCCTCGCACTTCTGCTCATGTTCTGCTGTGCTGGGTACACATCTCATTTCAGTAAACGGCTCCTTTGCAAGTCACTTGTCAGTCCGGCGCATTTCCTGACGCCTGCAGCTCGGCCATTTGTCAAGGTGCCAGTATTTGGTGACTATGGTAATGGATTTCATGTTTGTTTTATGAAGAGTTGCATTCAGATTCTTTGAAGAACTTTGGCAGCACTTAAGTGAACACAGCTCAGCGTGGGACATGACCCTTGGAGCAGTAGCATTAGCATGAGGTGCCAGCAGCTTCCTCACGGTGCTCCTCTGCTTGGTAGTTCCTGAACTTCCAAGACAGACAGCTGGGCTGCCTGGCTGAGCAGGAAGCAGTCCTGGCTCACCTGTGGCATAACTGGCTCTTGGAGATCTTCTGACCATGTGGGATTGATCATTATTTTAAGAGTTCTGGGTTGGAGCTCGCTGGAGCCACAGGTGCAAAATGATGTACAAATTCCAGATGGTTTTTAGGATTCTGATCTAAGATGTTATGGCTGCAGATCAGCATTGGGACCTTCTCTCTGGTTCATCTCCATGCAAGCCTGGTTGAATGGCCTGAGCCCAGTGCTGGGAGTCCTTGGGAGACAGGTGTCTCATGCTTGCTCTGCTTCTACCTGGCCATGTGGGCTTGGTCCCGTGCCTCCCTGGGTAGCTATAAAAGGCAGCCCATGGATGAAAGTTTTGCAGAATATCCAGTTTGTGGAAGTAGGAGCACAACCCAGCAGTGAGGCAGATCTGCACACATTTGGCTGAACAGGAGCAGAAGCACCAGTAGCCATGTTCTCTCCACAGCAACCACAGCACGGGACAGGAAGAAGAGCAGCAAGCAGAGACACCTCATGGAGTGTGACAAATGAAAAATTTTAAAACGACATTTACTTTTACAAGTCAGACATTTTAGTGGGTCCTTTTTATGGAGCATTTTCAACTTTTATGTCACCTCGGAGACTTTTGCATTTCTTACAATTCTTCTGCACATTAAAAATGAATTATAGTCTCATCCATTCTCATAAAGAATTTGGAGGAATTTGTAAAACAGACAAAGGCCACATGTACCCTGAGACAGTCTCATAACTTGGATGAGATTCTCTCCTTGATTGATATACTTGTACTGGTGACAGGGGAAAGGAAATGAGACATCAAACTTTTAGCAGGAATCTAGCATTTGGTGTCATTCTTAATGTTTTTACTGTCTTTTCTTCTGTGTCAAGTGTTTCTTGATATTCTTTTGGAGGAAGTCCTGTGGACAGAAATAAGCACAGATAGGGTCACCCCAGGTTCCAAGCGTGGAGTGCTCCAGTGGCTATGGAGTGGAGCCTAGGACTTGTGGCAACCATTTTGCTAGGTCTTCATACAGCCTTGGTGCTAACCTTGTCTATTCTCACTCATTTAACTCTCACAGGCCCTGTGAGGAAGTCCTTGCTTTGTATCTGTATTTTTTCAAATGAGATGTTGGGGGCTCTGAAAGGTTACAGAACTTGCCCAAGTGGAAGGTTATGAAGCCAGACTTCTGGGGTGGGGCTCCTTGTTGTGGGACCACTGCCACCCTGGGACACTCAGGTGGCCTTTTGCCTTCCCCGTTGGTTTTTAGTAACAGTATTACCACTGACATGTCAGCAGACTCTTGAACTTATGCTATGAAGTCCAAGTTTCTTGAGAATAGGATCCAGGTTTGGTTTTATATCTGACAGGTACTAATTTTGTATTTGCTGGATGGTTGAATTGCACTGAATGATTAAGCCTCTGTGAATTCTGTACTTAGGGAAGAATTGGTGCAAGACTAATGGCTACCATGCCCCCTTTCCCTTGGCTCGCTGGAGAGCATCTGATTTAAGAATTTGGTCATCATTTGCCTCATCCGACCAATAGCAGTGGACAGGCTGATGAGAAGAGCCTTTGTTCTGGATTTATTTGGGTTGGGATGCAGCTGGCTATGCCTTCTGCAATGATTGCCTGGCCCCTTTCTGGAGTTTCTGCCCCACTCCCCACCATCACAGATCTTTCAAGGGCATCAACAACCTAGGAAGAAGGGAACCATGTCTTTTGAGGAACAGTGAGGAAGGCACCAGGATCACTTACCTCAGAAAGAGATTCTTTCATCAGATTTACAATATTTGTAATTCACACAGTCTTCTAAAGGTGAGGAAATGAATGTTCACAAAATTTAACTTCCTAGTATCCCATGGCACATCTGAAAGACGAGACAAGGCACTCTCACTATAGTCATTTTAAGAGGTTAAAAAGCAAATGCTATATAACCTATCCCAGTTCTCTAGAATATGGAAAAGAATTTGATTCTCTTATCCATAGCTCTTTTCCCAGAAATGAGAACAGCACCAGACATTGTTCAGGTGCTGGGAAATTCTTGTTGAATGACTATGAATGAATGAAATGTGCAGATTGCTTAAAAACACCGTGAGCCCCTGAGACAGCTCATCTCTTTTACTATTGATGCTTTCTTCTAATGGCTTTCAACTTTTAGAATCATATTCTTAGAACTGTATGTACGAACTACATGAAATCTATTCTCTTTGTATGAATAAAAGTGAAATCTTAGATATAAAACTTGAATATGCAAATAAAGCTAGTTCTCGTTAATAGGTTTTCCTTATTTTACAGTTAGTCAATGATAACAATCAGGCCACTGGGTGACAAACGAAGAATTTGAAATCCAAGAACGAAATGACAGATGTAGCCATACAGCAGCTTCAAATCCAATTTATTTCTGTCTTCCACTTGCTTGCCCCATGCTGTATAGGAAAATATTGATTTTCATGGAAGTCATTTGCCTGGCAATCTAAGGATACTTCTAAAAGAAACCCACTCAGGAGCTTGACAGAACTAATAGAAAATGTCAGTTTCCAAGTAGCATCATTACCAGTGCAATATCTACTTGTTCACAAGCATCATCATCAGTGTGTCAGATCAGAGGTGCTATAAATCTTACACAAGGGCTGTGAGTGCCTACAATGCTGTTGCACGCTGGGCATTCACTGGTTACTGACCACTGGTTAATATACCATAAAGGGAAGGGGCCTGCAGGTTTGCCTGATCCTTGCGGTGGAGAGCACTTGGATATCTGCACCAATCTGAAAGCTCGCCTTTGCTTGCAATTCCAAGAACATTGTGGGTAGGGAGGACAGAGGTAGATATCAGGACAGCCTCAGTGAGGGGACTTTGAATGTGGCATTTATTGATGCATCCATTTATTATTTTGTTCATTCCCAAATATCTATCTACTATAGGTAAAGGGTTCCTCTTTCAAGAGTAAAATCCAACTGTAGGTATAAAATCTATGTTAGGGAAGATGGAGAATCTTAGAAAAGTAGGATAATGTTGAAATCACTATGAAGGAATCAAAAGAGAATAACTGGGATGGGAGTGGTTAATGAAGTTTTCTCTAGTTGCCAGTTACCCGAATTGCTTTCCAATATTTATTAATATGTGTGGCATTTATTAGCTGGTTATACATGTCAGGATACTTCAAAAAGTTCATGATAAATGGAATTAAAAGATAAGTTCATTTTGGAGCCACATTGTTGAAATCCATGCTGATGGTGGGTTTTCAAGAAGCTCAAGGAAAACACATATTAGGAAGACTATGCATGGATTTCAAGATGTTTTTAATTTTATTTTACCATAAACTTTTTGATGTACTTTTGTACATATGCATCTTACAGATTCCTTGTTCTCTAGGAAGGACTTAGTTTTGCAAATTCTTGGCAGTCAAGAGCAGTGTCAAAGAACATTCCTCAAATCAGACCTCTTGGGTTGACCTTAACCACATGTCATCCAGTAATGAAGGATTCAACTTACTCTGCGTCAAAGTTGAAACATAAATCAGGCCAGTTCTCGAAAATTTTCCACACGTTGTGAGTGCTTTGAACTTTGGGGCACACTTCTTTACCCAAAACCTGCAGGTTTACTTAGAGTTGAATTAGCTGCCCAGCAAATATTTAAAGCTGAGTCATTGGGGCCAAGGATGCTCAGTATCCCTCAACAGTAATGCTGCTTTCTCCCCTTCTCCTCCTCTTTTGAGAATGTGGACAAAACCAGGGAAATAGGAAAAGAAAAACTTGGTTCAAAGTAGAATAAAAGGTTTTGGGGTTTAAGATTGTGAACAATATATCCATTTCATTTGTGATGTTTTCATTTTTTCCCAGGAAAGAAAACACCATATTTAGATTCTGTCCATCTCCCTCTTGCCTCCCAGGCCACAGTTCTGTCATCATTGGTCAGGTTATCCTGACTTCCAGGAGATAGGAAAGACTTCACAATCATTAAATTATTAATCTCCTGTAATTGGAACCAAAGACTGTAACACATCAAGGATGAGAAGCGAGCAGATGAGCAGAATGGGGAGGAAAGCAGGGCTGTGATCACCACTTTGGTGTCATCCCCTCCTTCCACCTGCCTGTTTGGCTGTCTGTCGGCAGCCAGACTCCTGGCACTCTTCTGTGAGGAGGAGGAGAGAGGAAAACAGTCATGGGAGGGAGGCTGTGGCTTCCTGGTCTCGCTGGAGGCCCAATTCCAGCATCAGGTAGAAGGTCAAGTAAGGTCAATACGCAGCAGCCTAGGACAGCAGCAGCTGCTCCATCGCCTCGAGTGCTTTTCAATTTGGAAGAGCGGAGAAGAGCAGCTTCTCTCTGAATCATTGCTTTCCCAGGCTTATGAATTTCAGAACCTCTTGTACTTTCCATTGCTTTCCAAACACGGACTTGTTTCAGGCTTCCCTGCACACAGATTGCAGTGATGTGGGCAAACAATTTTGACAAGATATGCAGCTTTGAGAGAAAGCACTTTAGGCTTACAAGGACATGCACTGTTGCTGGCCTCTTTGTGGGGCTGGTGGTAGGGGTTATGATTTTAAGCACCTGAGAGGGAAGCCCAGTCTGCAGTGCTGCCCATGCTGTGGGGCCCAGGCAGTCAGCAGACACACATCTGGGTCTTTAGCTAAGCTTAGCCTCAGATTTGTTACCGAGAGACGGTCATTTTCTGTCTGGGTTACAGGATAAAGGGGAAAAAATTCTCATTTAAGGCATTTTACTCATATCGCTTATGCTTCAAAAATGAGTTCATGGATAAACAGAATTAAAAGGTAAGTTTCTTTTGATGCAAAAACTCTGTGCAGTTTTTTTTTGTAGTTATGAGTTTTCCATGAACTATTAGAAGATCCCATGTATTTGAGTTCCAGAAAACATTTATTGAGCACCAACCCATGCAGAGCGCCGTGGAAGGATAGAGAAGAAATTGAAGATCTTCACTCTGTGTTTGAGGAATGACCGTGTAAACTGGAGCTGAAAGCTTGTGAAAGTTGATACAGATGCTTACAAAACAGCAGAGAGAGGGAATTTTTTTTTTTTTTTTTTTTTTTTTGACAGGCAGAGTGGATAGTGAGAGAGAGAGACAGAGAGAAAGGTTTTCCTTTTGCCGTTGGTTCACGCTCCAATGGCCGCCACGGCTGGTGCGCGGCCAGCGCACCATGCTGATCCAAAGGCAGGAGCCAGGTGCTTCTCCTGGTCTCCCATGGGGTGCAGGGCCCAAGCACTTGGCCCATCCCCCACTGCCTTCCCGGGCCATAGCAGAGAGCTGGCCTGGAAGAGGGGCAACCGGGACAGAATCTGGCGCCCCGACCGGGACTAGAACCCGGTGTGCTGGCACCACTAGGTGGAGGATTAGCCTAGTGAGCCGCGGCGCCGGCAGAGAGAGGGAAAATTAATACTGCAGCAACAAAGGAGGAGGGGCAGGTTGCTTTCTGAGTCTTCCCACTCTGGCCATTGAGGGTTTTGTCATTCTGTGGCAAACTTTGCTTGGTTTCTTTCTGGAAGGTTTTTAGCCACCTGTTAATTTTCTTCTGAATCTTCTGGATAACTCTGTTCTGATTCAGCTTCCTTGTATTGCCCTCAGAGAGTGACTCTGTCAACCCAGTGGGCCACGGTAGGTAAAGAAATCAAACACTTTTCAAGGTGAGTGGAAGAAAAATGGACGTGAGTTTGAATTTGACTCTTGGAAGAATAAGAGAAAGATGAAATACTCTGTTGTCTGTCTATTGTCCTTAAAATTGAGGGCTCTAACTTAATAAATGTATACAACTGTTTACTGAATACACATGACCAATGAGAATAAATTTCAAGACTGATATAATTCCTGAAAGGAAAGAGATGGTAGAGGCATTGTTTAGACAGGGAAGTGAGGAACTCAGGAGTTCTTGATATTTTTACAAAACCGTGAAAATCACATTCTGAAGAGTGGGGCAGTATGTATAATACTGAGGTAGCACAGTACTGGGGAGACAGCATGAGGCCGTGGGCAACAGAGACCTCTTCTTGGCTTCAGGGTATTTGGGGGTAATGTGCATAAAGAATTTGGCACAAAGCAGGCCTCAGTTAAATACTACACAGTTTCATTTGCTAGATTTTGGTGTTTTTAGGCATTGTCAAAAGTGACCATGCAAGGGGCTGGCTCTGAGGCATAGCAGGTGAAGCTGCTGCCTGTGATCCCAGCATCCCATGTGGGCACTTATTTATGTCCCGGTTGCTCCACTTCTGATTCAGCTCCCTGCTAATGCACTGGGAAAAGCAGCAGAAAATGGCTCAAGTGTTTGGCTCATGCATCCCCACCTGGAAGACCTGGATGAAACTCTTGGCTCCTGGCTCCTGGCTTAGACCTGGCCCAGCCCTGGTTGTTGTGGTCATCTGGCTAGTGAACCAGTGGGTAGAAGCTTATGCTCTTGCTCTCTTCCTCTCTCTCTCTCTCTCAACGCTGATGTTCACATAAAAATAAATGAAAAATATTTTTTAGGTGACCATGCAAGTCCTGAAAGAAAGATTTGCTTTCTTGTGATAGCAATGACTTTGCTGGTTAATCAGCTGTTTGACCCAAGGAATGATGTCAAACTGGAAAGAGTTTGTGCTTGGCTCCCATAGGCCTCTGTATGTGGTTGTGTGAGGGTGCTAGGAGCCTGGGCTTTGGAGCTGGACTTACATGAACAGCCTGTCTGTCTGATAGCTTTCCTGGCTGGCTAAGGTTAGTCTACCATTTTTAGCATCCAGTACATCTGTAAACAGAGATAATAATCCTAACTTTGGAGCATTGGTGTTGATACTGATTCCGAACGTTAGTGGATACCTGAGGAGCCTGCTCTGTCAGTAATATCTATCATTTTGCCATATGGAACCCATTCTTCTCTAGTACCCTCTTGAGCTTTTCTAACAACATGGTTGCTGACTGCCTTCCAAAGAAGTGAGTTTTATCCTTTGTATAGCTTTTCACGTAGGAATTTCCTCCATGTTACATCAAATGAACCAGGACACGAGAATGTTGAAGTCAGGACAGATGGGGTTCAAGTTGAAGAAGTGTCTCAGCTCAGGGCTGGTTCTCAAGAAAGGCTAAATAGGGGTCCCTGCCCGCTTCAGAGGCATGAGGCTGCGGACCCCCTCAGTGCTTCAGGGTTGGGGCAGGTGGTCACGATAGTGAGCAGATCCCAGCCAATGCTGACACTTGTGGTTAACAGGGTGGCTCTCATGTGGTTTAATTTAGTCTCATTTAATCTATTTTAGCTTCACACTAGAAGAAGAGATGGTTTATCCATTTTGACATCATTCTTACACAATAAAGTTCTTCTCTTTCTTCTCCTCATTTTGTTCTTCCTTTTGTGTCTTTTGTGCATGCTCCTGTTGAAGTTCAAGGTCATGCTTATTTATTGCTCTGTAGTTAGATTTAGGAATTCCTTAACTTCCCTTCGTGTGCTGCCCCCACTTCAAAATGTCAGTAATTGTTCACTTGATCAGGGGCTTAAACTTTTTGAGTCTCATTTCATCCTGTGTCATGAGTCACTGGGGCATGACCAGATAAATGTCCTGCTCTTTGGGTGGGTGCTTGGCACTTAGGATGCCACATCCCATGGTGGTGTCCCTGTATTCGAGTCCTGTCTGTGCTTCTGATTCTCCCACTAATGCCACCAATGTGGGACACCAGACAGAGTTCTGGGCTCCTGGCTTCAGCCTGGCCCAACCCTGGATGTTACAGGCATTTGAGGGAGTGAATCAGTGGATTGAAGATCTCTGTTTGCCTGTCTGCCTTTCAAATGAAATAAACATAAATAAGCAATTTCTTTTTTTAAAAAATATGTTCTTTTTTGAACTAAAGACCTCCAGACTCACAGAGCAGAAATTGGCTCTCTGTAACTGTGTGACTTCATTTCATAGTCAAGAAACTAACGCCAGTGTCTTATTCCATTTTCTGAGGCTATAACAAAATACCATAGTCTGTGTAACTTATCAAGAAGAGAGGTTTATTTGGCTTGTGATCCTGGCAGCTGGGAAGTTGTAGGCACGGTGTCGGACCTACTCGGCACCTGGTGATGGTCTTCTTGCTGTGCCAGAGTGTGGTGGAGGGCATCATTTGATGAGGCAGAGCAAGGGTGAAAGCTCAGGACCCTCTTCCTCTTGTGACTCCACCCTCATCTAATCCTATTTCTCTCCTAAAGGCCTCACCACCAAGTTGAGTAATTTACAGCTTTGGGGTCTAGGTTTCCAACACGTGAACTTTGGGAGATGTTTTCACACCATAGCAGGCAGTGTGGGTTAGTGAGTTGCCAAGCCCATTGCTCCCTTGTGCTCAGCTCCTCTTCGTCCACAGCATGAAGTCAGCCTGAGAAGGAGCAGTGGCACCACCACCTCTTCCCTGTCTTCAGGTGTTTACCGAGGATGTCGGCACCATCAGCCATGCCTACATTCTGTTCCCTTTGACTGCATCATTTGCTCCCTGACGATCTCACACATTTAGGTGGGGTGCTGGGTGCTGGCTGCTTCTTACCCATGTCTAGCAAGAGGGATCACACCACAACTGC